>NW_027364532.1:0-212667 GCF_046119375.1 Phyllobates terribilis
AATGTTTTGGGGGCAGGTCAGATGCAAGTTGAGGGGTTACTTGACCCCCTCCAATTTGGGGGGGGCTTAAAGGGGGCTGGAACTTTTTTTTTTACTTATTACACTAGTTATTTATTGTGATCATTTCTGGGCTACATTCACATCTTGGGGTCCATTTGAAAAGATACATTTTTTGGGGTGCAACTACCTCAAGTAATAAATACTGCCTCCCACTGCCCCTAACTTACTGAATCCTGTTTTTTGTGTCCCCCAAGTGATTATTTTTAGAAATGACACATTTTGCGGGTACATTTGAGAAGACATTTTGGGGTGCATCCCCCAAAGTGCTAAATACTACCTTCAACATCTAAAATAATGAATCCTGTTTTTTTATGTACCACAAGTGATTCTTTCTGGGCTACAGTCACATTTTGGGGGACATTTTGGGGTACATTTGATAAGATACATTTTGGGGTGCAGCCACCTCAAGTACTAAAAACTGCCTCCCACGTCACCACGTCTGTATTTTTTTATCCTCTCCTGGTTTTGGCTTACAATAACTGATATGAAAAACTGACCCAAACATAGTCTGTTCTCAGTGCATTGCATTGCTCTGTTTTGCAGCCGTACGGCTTCAGGCCTCTACTTCTGTCAGCCGTAGGGCTGCCCAATGTATCTCTGTAGGAAATCTGTGTATGACCGATATTTCTCTTTCTTTTTCTTTGAACACAAATATTGAAACACGTGAATGTTTTGGGGGTAGGTCAGATGCAAGTTGAGGAGTTACTTGACCCCCTACAATTTTGGGGGGCTTAAAGGGGACTGGAATTTTTTTTTTTTTTTTTTTTTTTACACTAATTATTTTTAGTAAACATTTCTGGGCTACAGTCACATTTTGGGGTCCATTTGAGAAGACACATTTTGGGGTGCAGCCACCTCAAGTACTAAATACTGCCTCCCATGTCACCACTTCTGTATTTTTCATGCACTCCTGGTTTTGGCTTACAATAACAGATATGAAAAACTAAACAATAAACTAACATGTGAACTCAGCCTTACAGTGTATTTTCCCTTATATCCTGTATTTTGTTGTATATTCTAGAGTGAACAGCATGTATTGTGGAAATAAATCTGCTATGGTGTATTCTTATAAATGAACAGTAGATGGCAGTCTAGTCTGCTCTCAGTGTATGGCAATGCTGGGGGAGGGGGGCTGTGTATTTCTGTATTGAAGCTTCTCTCTCTGAGAAGACATTAAATGTTAATTAGCTGCTTGTATAGGGGGAGGTTTAAGATAAATCTGCTATAGTGTAGTTTTAAAAAGAAATAGTAGATTGCAGTATAGTCTGCTTCACATCGCCCTCCCCGGGTCCGACATACATACATCTTCACATCGTCCTCCCCGGGTCCGACATACATAGATCTTCGCATCCCCCTCCCGAGGTCCGACACAGCGCAGCATCCCCCTCCCCAGGTCCGACACACAGTGCAGCATCTCCGTCCCCAGGTCCGACACACAGCGCAGCCTCTCCCTCCCCAGGTCCAACACACAGCGCAGCATTTCCCTCCCCAGGTCCGACACAGCGCAGCATCTCCCTCCCCATGTCCGACACACAGCTCAGCACCTCCCTCCCCAGGTCCGACACACAACGCAGCATCGCCCTCCCCAGGTCCGACATACATACAGCTTTGAATTGCCCTCCCCGGGTCCGACATACATCAAGCTTCGCATCACTATCCCCAGGTCCGACATACATACAGCTTCACATCGCCCTCCCCGGGTCCGACATACATACAGCTTCGCATCGCCCTCCCCGGGTCCGACATACATACAGCTTCGCATCGCCCTCCCCGCGTCCGACATACATACAGCTTTGCATCGCCCTCCCCGGGATCGACATACATACATCTTCACATCGCCCTCCCCGGGTCCGACATACATAGATCTTCGCTTCCTCCTCCCCAGGTCCGACACACAGCGCAGCATCTCCGTCCCCAGGTCCGACACAAAGCGCAGCCTCTCCCTCCCCAGGTCCAACACACAGCGCAGCATTTCCCTCCCCAGGTCCGACACAGTGCAGCATCTCCCTCCCCATGTCCGACACACAGCGCAGCACCTCCCTCCGCAGGTCTGACACACAGTGCAGCACCTACCTCCCCAGGTCCGACACAGCGCAGCATCTCCCTCCCCGGGTCCGACATACATACAGCTTTGCATTGCCCTCCCCGGGTCTGACATACATACATCTTCGCATCACCATCCCCAGGTCCGACATACATACAGCTTCACATCGCCCTCCCCGGGTCCGACATACATACAGCTTCGCATCGCCCTCCCCGGGTCCGACATACATACAGCTTTGCATCGCCCTCCCCGGGTCCGACATACATACATCTTCACATCGCCCTCCCCGAGTCCAACATACATAAATCTTCGCATCTCCCTCCCCAGGTCCGACACACAGCGCAGCATTTCCCTCCCCAGGTCCGACACACAGCGCAGCATCTCCCTCCCCAGGTCCGACACACAGCGCAGCACCTCCCTCCTCAGGCCCGACACAGCGCAGCATCGCCCTCCCCTGGTCCGACATACATACAGCTTCACATCGCCCTCCCCGGGTCCGACATACATACAGCTTCACATCCCCCTCCCCAGGTCTGACACACAGTGCAGCCTCTCCCTCCCCATGTCCAACACACAGCGCAGCATTTCCCTCCCCAGGTCCGACACACAGCGCAAAATCTCCCTCCCCAGGTCCAAAATACACACAGCCAGCATCTCCCTCCCCAGGTCCTACATACATACATACAGCATCTCCCTCCCCAGGAAAGCCCTCTAGGTACATGCTAGTAATGTAATACAGCAGCACACAAAGTAAGTGAAAAAAAAAAGCCAATAGCCCATGTGGTGAAGTTTCGGTCCCATATCGTGGACCTTTAAGCAAGTACCAAGTGCAAGTGCAGAATATTTAAGGCAGCCAAATTATACAATTAATCAGCAGCAATTCTGAAATAATTGTAACAGTGCATATACAGTGTACAATAATAATGTGCATCAGGTGGAATAAAGACAATCTATACATATACACAATTACTCAATAATGTGATAAGAATAATATATCCAGCTTCCAGTAATGTGCAAAATGTATTGACGGGAGTAGAATAAAATCTACATGAAATAACGCCCAGACAGCGCAGCAACGCGTTTCTGACGCCATGTGTTCAAATATTCATTCTCATGGAGTATATATCCTTTAAATATTGAATCAATATTATCAAAGGTTAACAATTATTGGTCATAAAATAGCCTTCAGCTAAACAATTGATTTTGATAAATTTACATTAGAGTGTACATAGTGATTTGTATTTATCTATCTGTATACAGGGGGCTGTATACAGAGGGGTCTGTATATATACAATGTATATGCTTGCAAACACTGTATTAATAACAGCCCTCAGTCTCGCTTCCTCACCCCCTGCAGCGTGATGAGGTCTCATGGTGCCGCAGTGACATCAGCAGCGTGCGCACGCCACAGCCCGAGGGCTCAGGGAGCTGACTGGAGCTGCACTAACCCCGAAACTACCGGCGCACACCAACTTTCATTTGAAATAGCATCTTAAAGACACTAATAAGAATAAGTACAGGGATAACCGCCACCCCCACATGCCGGCGAAAACTCCAGTTTTGTTATGGAGTCTGGGGAAGGGAGGGGAAATTTGAAAAAAATATATATATTTATTTTTTTAAATCCTGAGCCTAGCTCCGCCCCCACGACCCACCACCCTAGGCACCGGACCTAGAGATATAGATAGATAGATAGATAGATATATAGAGAGAGATATATATAGATAGAGAGATATGTTTTTTTTTTTTAAATCCCAAGCCTGGTTCCACCCCCTGTCTTAGATAATCCTCTTGGCTTCCATACGCACTATGCAGCTTTTTCTTTGATCCCTCCTGCGGTTTCTGGTGGCTCGGGGAAGAGGGCACCCCCAGCACCATGTTACATCAATGAGAAGATTCAATGGCATTTCCCTATCTCACTTTAACCTCGATTTCTCCAGAACCGTGGGTCCGATAAACAATCCAAGATATAAGTTCTGTAGACTGGACCGTCAGCTTTCCAGGGATTCATCTCCTGAGTGAGAGGCATCTTGTACTGAGAAGCAGCACCCCGAGAGCCGTGACCCCCCTCTGACCAGGCGGCCCATGTCTACTAAATGAGGTTACCCACTTTCCAGTGCTGATATCTCGGCTTGTGAAGGTCCAAGATGGCCCAAACTTGCAGTGTGTACAGAGCTCAAGTAGACCTACAAAATGAGTGGTGGCACTTGTTAATATCAAGAGTGGTTCCTGTACCAGATGTCTAAAATTGGTACCGTTTGCTCCGGTTCCGAAGGTCCAATCAAAAATCGGCGACATACACTTTGTAGCACTCGCTCTCCCCTTACAAGCAACTCCTCACATGTGTATGTATGTCATTTTCCTGAGGGGCAACACCCCAAGAAGCAAGGCACCCATACCTGGTTAATGCTAAGTGTGAGACTGTGATAGTGAGTGCCGTATTTGGCACATACTATCAAAGTCTCACACTAAAGATCTGCATCTGAAAATGCTCCTCCAACTTTGGGGGCACAGATCTCAGCCACTAAGTGAGCAGACTGCAAACGGACAGAGATGTATTTAGATAATCCTCTTGGCTTCAATATTCACTATGCAGCTTTTTGATTGAACCCTCCTGTGGTTTTTGGTGGCTCGGAGAATAGGGCACCCCCAGGACCATGTTAAGTCAATGGGAGGAATGAATGGGGTTTCCCTATCTCACTTTAACCTGGATTTTTCTGGAACCATGGGTCCAACAAACAATCCGAGATATACATTCTGTAGATTGGACCATCTCCTTTCCAGGAATTCATCTCCTGAGAGAGACACACCTTTTACCGAGGAGCAGCACCCCGAGAGCCGTGATCCCCCTCTGACCATGCGGCCCATGTCTACTGATGTGGTTACCCACTTTCCAGTGCTGATATCTCGGCTTGTGAAGGTCCAAGATGGCCCAAACTTGTAGAGTGTACAGAGCTCAAGTAGACCTACACAATGAGTGGTGGCACCTGGTAATAGTCAAAGTGGTTCCAGTACCAGACATGTCTAACTTCTGTACCGCTTGCTCTGGTTCCGAAGGTCCAATCGAAAATTGGAGATATACACTTTGTAGCACTCGCTCTCCCCTTTCAAGGTACTCCTCATGTATGCCATTTCCCTGAGGAGCAGCACCCCAAGAAGCAAGGCTACCTGGTTAATGCTAAGTGTGAGACTGTGATAGTGAGTGCCGTATTTGGCACATACTATCAAAGTCTCACACTAAAGATCTGCATCTGAAAATGCTCCTCCGACTTTGGGGGCTCAGATCTCAGGCACTAAGGGAGCAGACTGCAAACGGACAGAGATGTTTATAGATAATCCTCTTGGCTTCAATATGTGCCTAGCGGAAAATACAAATTTCAAAAAGAACTTCGGCACTCCATACATGAATTCATAAGAAATATTGCATCTAGACTGATGTCACTTTACAAAATGAAGGTTTTTTGTGCATAATTTGGCCAATTCATGTGTGCCTATCAACCATTACAAGGTAACCTTCATATGATGGGTAACTACGCTAAGCTACCACTGGATATGCCACTCTTGGGCTGTAAGTCTCTATGGACAATATGTCTCTGCTTGGGCTTTAAACCTACGATGTATGGGCTGGTAGAGAAAGTTAAAACCACCTGTGAATGAATAGAAGGAATTAGTGGGAGGGAAGCATGGTTAGAAAAAAGGCTATCAAACTTCTAATAGTGTGAACACTTACCTGCTGCAATGTCCCAGGAGAGGGATCCAAAAATGATTAATAGAAAAGAGAGGGGTCGCTCACTGGTCTATTCGGGTGCTCTGAAGAAAAAAGTAATCTAAATTGCAAAAAGAACTTCGGCACTAGCGGAAAATACAGGCCTGAATATATCCGTTAAATAATAGAATAAATATTATCAAATGTTAAACATTTTTGGTCATAACATAAGCTTCAGCTAAACAATTGATTTTGATAAATTTACATTAGAGTGTACATTGTGCTTTATATCTATCTATCTGTATACAGGGGGCTGTATACAGGGGGGTCGGTTCTATACAGTACAGATCAAAAGTTTGGACACACCTTCTCATTTAAAGATTTTTCTGTATTTTCATTACTAAGAAAATTGTACATTCACACTGAAGGCATCAAAACTATGAATTAACACATGTGGAATTATATACTTAACAAAAAAGTGTGAAACAACTGAAAATATGTCTTATATTCTAGGTTCTTCAAAGTAGCCACCTTTTGCTTTGATGACTCCTTTGCACATTCTTGGCATCAAAAAATTTGAAGCATCCTTTTAATGCAATGGTTTTACTTGTTTTTATTGGAATATGAATATTGTAGATTTAGACTGTGTGCACACGATAAGGAATAGTAGCGTTTTGGACGCAGCGTATTTTTACTGTGTTGTACAGTACAAGTACAGTGGATGGGATTAACAGAATCCCATGTCCACTGTGCTTCTTTTTTTACACTGCATAAAGTCACCTGCAGTGCGTGTTTTTGAGCCGCAGCATGTCAATTGGTCTTGCGGCAATGCAAAAAACGCATGTATATCATAAATAAAGAAATAATTTAAAAAAATTATGTGGGGTCCTCCCTATTTTTGATAACCAGCCCAAGTAAAGCAGACAGGTGCAGGTTTATAATACCAAGCTGGAAAGGTCCATGAATATTGACCCCCTCCCTGCCTAAGCCCGCAGTCGCCCCAGAATTGGCCCATCTATGAGATGGGCCAATTCAGGCACTTTGCCCGACTCTTCCCGATTGCCCTTGTATGGTTTCAAACGAGGGAATAGTTTATGGGGTTGATGTCAGCTTCATAATGTCAGCTGGCATCAAGCCATGGTGTTAAGAAGTAATTTTTCTCCTTGCGGAGAGCGACATGATAGAAGGAATTAGTGGGAGGGAAGCATGGTTAGAAAAAAGGCTATCAAACTTCTAATAGTGTGAACACTTACCTGCTGCAATGTCCCAGGAGAGGGATCCAAAAATGATTAATAGAAAAGAGAGGGGTCGCTCACTGGTCTATTCGGGTGCTCTGAAGAAAAAAGTAATCTAAATTGCAAAAAGAACTTCGGCACTAGCGGAAAATACAGGCCTGAATATATCCGTTAAATAATAGAATAAATATTATCAAATGTTAAACATTTTTGGTCATAACATAAGCTTCAGCTAAACAATTGATTTTGATAAATTTACATTAGAGTGTACATTGTGCTTTATATCTATCTATCTGTATACAGGGGGCTGTATACAGGGGGGTCGGTTCTATACAGTACAGATCAAAAGTTTGGACACACCTTCTCATTTAAAGATTTTCTAGGTTTTCTATATTTACATTAGAGTGTACATTAGAGTGTATATTTACATTAGAGTGTACATTGTGCTTTATATCTATCTATCTGTATACAGATAGAGCACGTCAAGGTTAGGAGACTTTTTAAGCCGCAATGCTCCTCTGGGAAATATGCAAATTGTCTCTTCAGAAAGGAAGAGAACTAGAACTCTAGCACCACCTATTGGAAATAGCAATCCTAAAAGTCAATATTGACCTTTTAACGATGCTTATCACATGACTTAGGATAAAAGCCAAGACCAGAAACTCAGTTTGCCGACACTGTGTTTTGGGGTACTGCCCCTTGTCGGAACAAAGTGTGAGTTCTGGTTTGGCTGGGTGAGAGGCATCAGACCGTTATCTAAGAAGTAACGTTTCTCGTTGCGGAGAGCGACATGCTAAGCATGTCAAAGTGAGGAGACTTTTCAAACCGCAATGTTTTTCTGGGAATTATGCAAATTGTCTCTTCAGAGAGGAATAGAGCCAGAACTGTAGTGCCACCTATTGGAAGTATCAATCTTAAAAGTCAATATTGACCCTTTAACGAGCCTTATCACATGACTTAGGATAAAATCCAAGACCAGAAGCTCACTTTGCTGACAGTGTTTGCCAGAAGAGCATTGCTCCTTGTGCTATGAGTACAGTTTTTTCTTTTTTACCGTTTGATAGAAGGCACCCAAGTGCCGCTAAGTGTGTGTAGAAATACGAATACCACTATAAAATACTAAAGGCAGATTAGGGACAAAGTTTTTTATATACCCCTAGGCGTTTTTAATCAAATATGAAATAAAGGCTAAGTTTCATGACTTGTTAGAGAGGGGTCTCTTTTGCGGTTCTCCCCATTTTGTAAATACATTATCAATATACCCCTTCCAGGCCATTGTTTTCCTCACAATTTGTTATATATTACTAACCCAGTAATAAAAAAAACACACACAGGATAAAATAGTTTATTTTAGAAAACACTCCCCCACACTTCACTCACCAACTTATTAAAAAGCAAAAAAAACACCCTAAAGATCTGGCTTAATCTAGCAAATCAGGAGTAGCCCAAAAATGGGAACCTGAAAGACATAAAAACAGTTAAATAAAAACAAGAAACACTCCCTAATTCACCAATTTATTATTAAGTAATAATTAATGATGGGCGAGCACCAAAATGCTCGGGTGCTCATTGCTCGGGTCGAGCAAATTGGAATGCTCAGGTGCTCGATCCGAGCAACGAGCCCAATGTAAGTCTATGGGAAAGTCGAGCATTTTTCAGGCCGCTCCCTCAGCGGTCTTCAGAGGGACTATGTGAGAACGAAGTTCCAAAAGCCCTAAAATTATCCGAAGGTAAAAAGGTAGAAAGGTTCCACAGAATTGGTCCTCCACCCTCTGTCTCTGGAGCCCACAATACTACCAGGCCAAGACAGGTCATTATGAAATTTTTGGATTTCAATGATAAAGCTGACATTATCCGAGCTTACAAACAATTAAACCACCCATTGATCATTCAAGGCCATAAAATCCTGCTTTTCGAAGACTACTCAATTGAAGTAACCAGGAAAAGGAAGTCCTTCAGTGCTTTATGCACCAGACTGCGCAAAGAAAAAATCCGCTTTCAACTGCGCTACCCGGCTACTCTTCGCCTGAAAGACACTGATGGCTCTTTCCGGGAATTTATCTCACCTGATAAGGCAGACTCTTTTGTCAACAGTCTCCTGGGCCCAGTCCTGAACAGACCCTCCAGGTGAAAACTTCCTCTAGTTCACAGTCACCTAGGAGACCCACGAAACAAGGAGACCAGAGCTATAACAATCGTTGATTTAATGAGTTTCTCCTTTTATACGCCTGGTGGCCCTGGAGTGAAAGTCTTTTATGAAGGCAATTGTTTGAGAAAATTCTGATAAATTACCTTAATTAAGGGGGGAGTTAGGTTTGAATTTGAATCTAAATTTAAATGTAATCTGTTATATTGCACACATGGTCGGGCAGAAGTGAAGCCCAGGAGATAGTCTTTTCCCTAGCGAGCAGTTAAAAATGTTTACGCTCTTGCTAGGTCAGTTCTTTAAAACTTTTGTATATTGTTTTTTTGGGTTTGTTTCACATGTTCGAGCTTTGCTCGTTAGTACGTAATCTAACTACATGTCATCATTATTTTGTAAGTTGTTCACCAAACATGTCTATCTTTACAGTCTTTGAATATGTATATCGTATCTTGGAATGTTAAAGGTTTGCGCTCTCCCCAAAAATGGATGAAAGTCCTTAGACATTTAAAACGTTTAAAGCCTGACATAGCCCTTCTACAAGAAACACATTTGCCTGAAGCAGATTTCCCCCGGATGAAAAAATTATGGGTTGGGGGTATCTATGGTTCACCGTCCGTAGATAGAAAGGCTGGAGTCTTAATCCTTATTAATAAGCAGTTTATACACCAGGTCATAAGTCAGCAGCAGGATGGAGAAGGGAGGTTGATTCAATTAACATTATCTACGTCTTGTGGAACCTTATCTACAATGTATATGCGCCTAACGTAGGCAACAAACCTTTTTTTAAACAATTGGAGACTAGACTCTTATTTGACTCCAACCCTAACAAAATAATAGGTGGAGACTTTAACTCGGTGGTTTCAGTTCATGAGAATAGGAAAAACACTACTGGTACTCTGCAATCGGTTACCTCGCATGACAAAGCACTAGCACCTTTTTTGTCTAGCTGCCAATTAATTGATTCTTGGAGGTTTTTGAACCCCAGTAATAGGGAATATACGCGCTTCTAACACGCCAACGACTCTTGGTCTCGTATTGACTACTTTTTTGTATCTTCTCCTCTGTTGGCTAAATTGATGATATTGTTATTTCTGATCATTCTTCAGTGAGCTTGGAACTATCAAAGGATTTCCCTCGGGGCCCTGACTTCTTGTGGAGATTTCCAGATTACTTTTGCAAAGACGACTCATTTATTTCCTCTCTCAAGATATGGTGGAGCGAATTCTTATCTGATAATTCGGCACACCAAGATAACCCCACATTATTGTGGGAATCGGCCAAGGCGGTACTGAGAGGAAAAATTTTGGCGTATACTTTTTCTCTCAAAAAAGGGTTATGAAAAAATATAGTGAACTGTCCTCTGAACTGAAACAAGCCTACACTACATTTCTTCTTGATCCTTCCCCTCTTAATAAAACACATTGGTCTCAAAAACAATCTGAATTCATCCAATATGCAGATATGAGAGAAAAATTCCATTTATCTCAAACAGAAGCATTCTTTTATAGGTTTGGTAACAAATCGGGGAGGATGATGGCAAATTTAGCTAAAGGTATGAGAAAGCCACAGGGAATATTTCAATTAAGAAATATTAATGGGGTTATTCACACTTACCCTAAATCAATTAATGAGATTTTAGGCTCATTCTATAAGGACCTATACAAAAAAACAAAACAAACCTTGCCCCTCTCTGATACACTCTTGGATAAGGTCAAATTACCTTTTTTTTCGGAGGAACATAAATCTATATTAAATAAACCTATTTCATTGGAGGAGATTACCACTACAATTAAAAATTTGAAACCAAACAAAGCCCCTGGACCTGATGGATACACTTCTGACTTCTTTAAATCCTTAACGGAAGAGGTGTCCCCGTTGTTAGTACCGATCTTCAACAAAATAATTTGTGGCAATCCCATTTTCCCTTCCGCAAATATGACTTATGTCAAATTATTACTAAAGCCAGACAAAGATCCATTATCCCCCAATTCATACAGACCGATTTCACTTATAAATATCGACATTAAGCTTTTATCTAAAATAATGGCTGATAGACTGGCCTCCATTCTACCCCACCTTATATCCCATGTACAAGCAGGCTTTGTTAAAGGTCGCTCAGCCACGCTAAATATTAGGAAAGTATTATTGGCGCTCGATAAAATCCACTCTACTCCTGATCTAAAGGGATCCACAGCAATTATCTCCCTTGACGCCGAAAAAGCCTTTGATAATATAAGTTGAGATTGGTTATACATGGTTTTAACGAAGATGTCATTGTCAGGCCCCTTTTTTAATTACATTCGTAATTTATACACGTCTCCAAAAGCCCAGGTGTGTACCCCAGGTTTTTTATCCTCTCCCTTCCCTCTTGAAAAGGGAATGAGACAAGGATGTCCTTTATCCCCTTACTTTTTAATCTGGCACTAGAGCCCTTAGTCCGTATTTTGTCAGACCCTAAAACTTTTTCAGGCATCCAATTTAACAAAAAATCAATTCAGGCTGCTTTTTTTGCAGACAACATCATTTTGTTCATGTCAGATCCCTTTCTACATTTACCTCTGGTGTTGGATCTACTTAAAAATGTTGGCTCATATTCTGGATTCAAAATAAACACAAAAAAATGTGAATTGCTACCATTAACTGAAAAGGGTATGAAACACTACCCAAAAAAATCTTTCTATGATATTAATATAGCTACATCACATATCACGTATTTGGGCATAAAAATAGGCCGGTTGCCATCTTCTTTATATACATTAAATTATCCCCCCCTCATCAAAAAAATTACTGATCAATTGAAATCGTGGCAGGATTTGCCCTTGTCTTTTTTAGGTAGGGCGCATCTCGTTAAGATGATAAGTACTTCTAAAATTATGTATCAACTCCAAACTCTGCCATTACTGCTGAAACACTCTGACGTAATCACACTTAATAAGGCCTTTAGTCATTTTATATGGAGAGGAAAACGTCCTAGGATTAGCCTTGACAAACTTATGTCGTCCAAGGATGATGGAGGCATCAATTTTCCAAGTATCAGGAATTATAACCTTGCTTGCCTTTTTCGCTACATAATTGACTGGCTCCACAAAAGACATACATGCTCTGATTACTCTTTGGAATCAGACTATGCTTACCCCTTTAATTTAACTGCACTTCTACACTCTCGCTACTCTTCTGTACCCCCAGCAATCAAAAGATCAGTAACTTTTAAAGACACCATTTCCGCTTGGAAAGCAGTTAGAAAAAATTATGGCCTTTGTTTCAGAATTTCTAAGCACTTGCCGCTATGGCGGAATCCGGAATTTCCACAGGGCAGTGAAAATAAATTATTTTTTAAATGGCAGCAAGCAGGTATACATAACATATCTCACCTACTTCACCCAAACGGTCGGAGATGGTTGACGTTCCCAGAATGTATAGATAAATATGATCTACCCTTACAGCATGGCCTCCAATTTGAACAAATTAGATTATCCATTATGTCAAACTTAAAGGATGTCACCTTCGAGACCTTTCAAAACTAACTAGATATAATTTTACTATATCCAACTGGTACTCCCTCAATTTCTAGTCTTTACTCGGCTATGAAATCTAATTTATTAAAGATACACCCAGACATTTTCTTTAAATATTGGAAGCAGCAACTTGATGACATTGAAATCCCTACTAAGATCAGATTAGGCTGGAATATATTTAGAAAATACATTATAAACGAATCATGGAGAGAGACTCAGAATAAAATAATACACGGGGCCATTTACGCTTTTAATATACCGAAAAAAGATACCTTGTCAAATAGGATGATTGCATGCCCTAAATGTCATCACCCATACTCTGATCTTATGCACGGCCTATGATCCTGCCCTGATTCAACAGTATACTGGAATCAAGTCTCAGATGTGATAAAGACTATATGGGGCCCAGGATACACTCTCTCTCCATATGTAGCCATACTACATCATTGGAATAACCCAGAAAATCCTGACCAAAAATCAAAAGGCCCCCCAAAACTACTTCATACTCTATTCTTGCTGGCAAAAAAAGTTACTTAAACATTGGCTGGATCCTATCATTCCCCCTATAGCAGAGCTAATAATCCAAATGAAACATTTTATGGGAGTAGAGCAATTAGATACCCTTTGTAACAAAGAACAGCAAGCTGGCAAATTTCTATCAAAATGGAAGCAGTTTATTATAACATGTTGTTCTCTGTCTGAAAAGAATAAAATTGTCAAACCATTTACTTCTACAGAATGGTATATTCTGGAGGATCTAAATAATAACCTAGGACTCTTACGTGTTAACTAAAGCAGGGGAGATAATCATCACAATTTATCGTTATTTAATTAATTAATTCCATTGACTGTAGATGACTGTAACTTGCTAATACTTAGTTTAGATGTCTATTTGTTAAGCCAGCTAACCGGAACTTATTCATTATTCATTGTGCATGATCTGTGTACAGGTTCCTTATTATGTGCATCCTGGCTTTGATTTATTTGTTTTATATGTCTTTCTATGATTTGTTCTGTTGAAAAAAACAAATACAAATGATGTTTGAAAAAGGTTGATGTATCTGATAGGGACGCCACTGTCACAGTTCCTCCTTTGGTGGAAGACGGCGAATATGAAATTTCTCGTATCTTGAATTCTAGATGGCATAGAAGGAGATTACAGTATCTTGTCTCCTGGAAGGGTTTTGGTCCCGAAGATAACTCCTGGGTAAGGACGGATGATGTCTCTGCTCCTAGGCTTGTTAAAGCTTTCCACAGGAGGTTTCCGGATAGGCCTGGGCCTGGAGGATCCGGAGGATCCACATAAAAGAGGGGGTACTGTTAGAACCCTCCTGTTTGTTTTTTCCATCTTGTGTTTTGCGGTCACGTGACCATGCCTTTATATTCCAGCTCCGCCCTTCTGGCTGTACTGAACTTCAGTGTTTGACTGTTTCTCTAGCCTGGTGCTTCGGTGCCCTTCTCTGTCAGTTCGCTTGGTCCTTCTGGGACCTCTTGTACCTTTTGTCAGTTTGTGTTTTTGTGTTCTGCAACAACTTCTCTGTTTAGGAGGTGTCCCATTTTTTGTCACAGTCCTTAGTTCTTTTAGGGACCCCTCCCTTAATGCTATAGACTAGCCGAGGACTAAGGCGGGTCTGTTCGCTAGGAACAGGCAGCCTGCTACATCGTAGCGATTCAGCTTAGTCTTAATGTAGGGACAGCTTTCCCCTATCTTTCCTTAGTACATGTTGCAGATCATAACACTTTATTTCTAATTGGGATATTGGTTGGTTTAATATATTTTATCTTCTGATATTTTGGGTAGCTTTATACTTTCTAAAAATTGATTGATCAGTTGGGCATTAGGTTGTGGTATTGTATTGTTTTTTTTTGTAAATTGTAGAGGGTTGAGTAATAATTTGCGAAGGTATTGGAAATCTCTTTAGGATTGTATATTTTCTCATTTTGGTCGTTATGTATATACGGTAACCTTTGTTTGGTCATTTTAGCTTTGACTTTGTTCGCTTGTATTTTACCTGCTCTGTTTCCCTGCCAATAGTATTTAGCTTTGCTTTTCCGTAGGTTATGCCCGTATTTATGTTGGAGCAATTGATATAAATCGTATCTTAATTTTTGTAATTTTTGGAGAGTTGTGTTTACGGGGCTGTTTTTATGCATTTCTTCTAGTGAGGCTTTGTTTTGGTTGATTTCCTCTATTTGGCATATTCTTTCTTTTTTGTTTTGGGATGCTATTTGAATTAGTTTTCCTCTAATATAAGCCTCATGAGCATACCATACTGTTGATGCGGACACGTTGGGTATATTATTAATTATAAAATATTCTTTCAAGGTCTCCTGCAGTTGGGGCCTAATTTTATGTGTTGCGATTAGGTAATTATTTACTCTCCATGGGGAGTATGTCGTGTAGTTGTATCCCTCTTTAATGTGTTACGAGATGGGCATGGTCTGACCATGTGATGTTACCTATCGTGGCTTTTGGATGTCATGTAATAACCATTTATCTGTAAGAATTAGGTCGATTCTTGAGTAGCCTTTGTGTGAATGTGAATAGAACGTGTAATCACGTACGGAGGTGTGCAAAACTCTCCAAACATTGTAGAGTTCTTCTGCCAAGAGAGTCTGAGAAAGAGAACAAGCTTTTTCTTTTTTTGAGGATGTACAGATTTGTCTATGCCTGGCATGGGGTGATATTAAAATCCCTGCGCACCAGGAGGGCTCTTTTTTTTGCATCTGTTATTACCGCTAAAGTTTCCTTAACAAATGAAATCTGCTTGGAATTAGGGGCATATTTGGAGGTGATCTTGTAAGTTTTGTTATTTCTTCTGCATACTAAGATGATGTATCTGCCTTCATTGTCTACAATGCTGTTGATCAATTGGAAGGCGACGGTGTTTTTTATCACTATTACTACTCCCATTTTTTACCAATTGCGTGAGAGTGAAACACATTGGGAAGTTTCTGTTCTGCAACCTGTGTGCGTCAACACTGTTTAAGTGAGTTTCTTGAACACACAGTACGTCGGCTTTAAGAGCCCGGGCCTCTCTCCATAGGAGAGATCTTTTAACCCCTTTATGACCTGGGGCATACTAGTTCGCCCCAGGTCATCATACCCGGTTCAGCACGGGCTCCGGCGCTCAGCCTGCACTGAACCAGTGATTTATACAACTGACATGTGCTCGCAACAACCGCGGGTGGAATCGCGATCCACCCCCAGCTGTTAACCAGTTAAATGTCGCTGTCAATCTCGGCATTAGCCCCGCCCATCGGTGTTCCCATCACATGATCGCGGGTCACCGATGGGTTGGCATGACAACCCGCGGTCTGCAGCAGACCCCAGTGGTTGTCATGTCCTGATTGCTATGAGCGCCGCCGGCCAGTGGTTGATGCTCATAGCAAGTGAACAATTCTGCTGCATATAGGCGATCTGCTCATCTCCTGTATGCAGCAAAGCCGATCTAACCCAAAATAGTATCAATAAAAACGTCAGCTCGACGCGCAAAAAATAAGCCATCACCTGGCCCTAGATTCCGAAAAATGGAGGGTCTCGGAAATGGCGTGTTTTTTTTCTATAAGTAAACTTTGGATTTTTTTTTCACCACTTAAATAAAAAGAACCTATACAAGTGTGGTATCTACGAACTCTTAATAGCACAGAGAATAATAATAGCAGGTCAGTTTTAGTATTCAGTGAATGTGGTAAAAAAAAAACATTTTGTTTTGCTATTTCACCGCACTTGGAATTCTTTCCTCGTTTTCTAGTACATGATATTGTAAGAACCAGTGATGTCGTTCAAAAGTACAACTTGTCCCGCAAAAAATAAGCCCTCACATGACCATATTGAGCGAAAAATATAAAAGTTATGGCTCTGGGAAGAAGGGGAGCAAAAAATTAAAACGGAAAATTGCAAGGTCATTAAGGGGTTAAACAGACTATTTAACCCTTTCACATTGATATTGGAAATGTGAAGTACCATATACAAAATACAGACAAAATCTATATGTCACCACTAGACAGTTAGGGAAGAATGGGGAAATAACAAAATACAAATCTCAAAAGATATAAATAACTATAACAGTTCCAAGAATAGAGTCCGGTTCTAAGTGAACCTACTGGACATGCCGCGCTATCCGGTATACAAGGGGAAGTGAGAATGAAAAAATATTTTTCTCGTGCTACCGCAGAGTATTGGAAAAAATAGTTGTATGATCTGCTCAAAAAAAATAATAAAAGATCTAGGTAGAGCAACTAAATTGAGGGTACAACGGTTAGGAAAGTAAGCTTGCTGCTTGTTCAGATCCACTCCTTCCTCAACATCGGCGGTTTCTTATTCTTTATTAGAGAACTTGTCCCTTCTTCCACAGTCGCCAGCGACCACTTCTGCATCAGAGTCATTCCCTGCCGAGGAGATGTCAGGACATGTGTGACTCCTTTCTTAGTCATGATCAGCTTCCAGGGTAGCCCCACTTGTACACGATCTCGTTGTCTTGCAGGATTTTGGTCGCTGTAGAAAACTCGCACCTCCTGTTCAGGGTGGCAGCAGACAGATCAGTGAACATCATGATGCTCCTGAACCTGTCCGGAAGCTCTGGATTTCCCGCCGCGTCTTTGGTTATGGCTTCTTTAAAGTGGAAAAAGTGAAGCCGGGCAATTACATCTCTGGGTGCAGAGGTGGGGGCACTTTTGGGTTTGGGGATCCTGTGCGCCCTGTCTATTAGAAGGTCCCGCTGATCCTTCTCAAGGATTAATGCAGTAAAAAAGTCCGTTAGGAACTCCTTCAGTGCGTCTGCAGCAATACTCTCCCGTATCCCTCTAAAATGTAGATTGTTGCGTCTGAAGCAGTTCTCCATATCCGCCAACTTTAATCTCCGTGCATTAATCTCCTCATCTGCCTCATTATTAGCGTCAACCAGATTATTGTGAGCAGTAGTGAACTCCTCCTTAGTATGTGCTTTTCTATCTCCAATGTGCACAATGTCTTTCTGTAATGCAGTGAAGGTGGAGGTAATATCACTGTGTATGCCCTGTTTAAGATCCCCTAAAAGTGACTTCAGTGTGGTCTCTGTAATGGGGGCAGAGCTGTGCCATGTGTCAGGTGCATTTGATACTTGCTGTTTGGTGTCTGGAGGTCTCTGGGCTGCAGGATGGCGATCCACATGGGTCCTCTGTCAGGGGGCGATGTTCCTGTGCTTTTCTCGGACTATAACCGCTCTTTATTAGGTGAGGTCTGACCCGATAGCAGAGAATCAGACCTCATGGAGCGTTCTGCACCGCCTCTGGCTGCATGATGAGTTCTACGGCAGCCATCTTGGATTTTACAGGGTGTCGGCACAAAGACCGAGATCCTGCCCTGTGCCACATCTCTGCTTTTTGTGGTGCGCCCCATGGTCGCCCAAAGTGTACCGGAGCTTGTGCTGCACGATATTAAGGTAGTCCTCTACTTTTTTTTGCGCTGTGAGCCGCTATTCGACGGTGGAAGCTCGGAGCTGGGTCTATGTGCGGCCGCTCAGCTCCTCATCTGGACACACCCCCTAAATAACATTTCCCACATGTCTACTTTACATCAGCACAATTTTGGAACCAACATTTTTTAAAAATGGGTTAAAATGGGTTAAAAATTGACCAGCGACTTTGAGGGGCCTTTATGACAGAAAATACCCAAAAGTGACACCATTCTAAAAACTGCAACCTTCAAGGTGCTCAAAACCACATTCAAGAAGTTTATTAACCTTCCAGGTGCTTCACAGGATTTTTTGGAATGTGGAAGAAAACAATGAACATTTACCTTTCTTTTTTCACAAAAATGTTACATTAGACCCAAATTTTCTTATTTTCACTCACAAGGGTTTTCAACAGGAAAAAATGAACCACAACATTTGTTGTGCATTTTCTCCTGAAGAAGCTGATACCCCATATGTGGGGGAAAACCACTGTTTGGGCATATGGCAGGGCTCAGAAGGGAAGGAGCGCCATTTGATTTTTTGAATGTAAAATTTGCTTGAATAATTTGCGGATGCCATGTCGAGTTTGGAGAGTCACTGATGTGCCTAAACAGTGGAAACCCCCACAAGTGACCCCATTTTGGAAACTAGACCCCTCAAGGAACTTCTCTTGATGTGTGATGAGCACTCTTAAAAATAAAGAAATCACTTTTTAGGAAAATGAAAAAATCACTTTTTCCACAAAAATGATGTTTTAGCCCCAAATGTTTTTATTTTCACAAGGGTAAGAGGAGAAAATGGACTCCAAGAACTGTTGTGCAATTTCTCCTTAGTACAGCGATACCCCATATATGGGGAAAATACACTCTTTAAGCGCACGGTAGGGTTCAGAAGGGAAGGAGCACGGTGTGACTTTTTGAACGCAAAATTGGCTGTAATCGAGAGCGTATGCCATGTCATGTTTGGAGAGCCCCTGATGCACCTAAACAGTGGAAACCCCCCACAAATGACCCTATTTTAGAAACTAGACCCCTCAAGGATTTTATCAAGGGTTATAATGAACATTTTGAACCCAGAGGTACGACACAGAATTTGATACCCATTAGGTCATCATATTGAATAAGTTGTCATTAGTATTGAGCGCATGTGCTTGCTACTTGAGTTTGCATCGGGTAAGCACCATGTATTGCGGGTGCACGAGTGACATGCTCGAGTCCCCGCCCCTCATGTTTCATGGTTGTTAGACACCCAAAAAAAAACCATGCGGGGATCGCTC
The DNA here is from genome assembly GCF_046119375.1 of Phyllobates terribilis. Taxonomy (NCBI): domain Eukaryota; kingdom Metazoa; phylum Chordata; class Amphibia; order Anura; family Dendrobatidae; genus Phyllobates; species Phyllobates terribilis. Next base: position 19,418 of record NW_027364532.1, read on the forward strand.
GTGCATGGCAGGCAATCCCTTCAAGTTTTTTTGGGCTGTATAACAGCCGCAAAACATATGGGTTGGAAACTTGAGCATGTCACTTGAGCATCTGCAATTCTCGGGTGTATACCCAAGATTTTTTGGCAGCTTATTTTTTTACAGGACAAGATGACATTTTCAGTGGTACTATTTTTATTTACATTCGTCTTTTTAACCACTGCGCACCAGAGCCTGTCTTTGCCTTCGTTACCGGGCCAGTTTTTTCAATTCTGACCACTGTCACTTTATGAAGTAATTACTCTGGAACGCTTCAACGTATTCCCCTGATTATGAGATTGTTTTTTCATGACATATTGTACTTCATGATAGTGGTAAAATTTCTTCGATATAGCTTGCATTTATTTGTGAAAAAATCGGAAATTTGGCGAAAATTTTGAAAATTTTGCAATTTTCAAACTTTGAATTTTCATGCCTTTAAATCAGAGAGATATGTCACACAAAATAGTTAATAAATAACATTTCCCACATGTCTACTTTACATTAGCACAATTTTGGAACCAACATTTATTTTTGTTAGGGAGCTATAAGGGTTAAAAGTTGACCAGCGATTTCTCATTTTTCCAAAAAAATTTACAAAAACATTTTTTTAGGGACCACATCATATTTGAAGTCACTTTGAGGGGTCTTTATGACAGAAAATACCCAAAAGTGACACCATTCTAAAAACTGCACCCCTCAAGGTGCTCAAAACCACATTCAAGAACTTTATTAACCCTTCAGGTGATTCACAGGAATTTTTGGAATGTGGAAGAAAAAAATTAACATTTAACTTTTTTCACAAAAATGTTACTTTAGACCCAATTTTTTTTATTTTCACAGGGGTAACTGGAAAAAATGGACCCCAAATTTTTTTGTGCAATTTCTCTTGAGCGTGCTAATACCCCATATGTGAGGGAAAACCACTGTTTGGGCGCACTGCAGGGTTCGGAAGGGAAGGAGCGCCATTAGACTTTTTGAATGTAAAAGTCAGAATAATTAGCAGACGCCATGTTGCGTTTGGAGAGCTCCTGATGTGCCTAAACAGTGGAAACCCCCCACAAGTGACACCATTTTGGAAACTAGACCCCTTAGGGAACTTATCTAGATGTGGGGTGAGCACCTTGAACCCCAAGGTGCTTCACAGAAGTTTATAATATCGAGCTGTAAAAATAAAATTTTCACATTTTTCCCACAAAAACGTTTTTCATCCCTTAATTTTGCATTATCATAAGGGTAGTAGGAGAAATTGCACCATGAAATTTGTTGTGCAATTTCTCCTGAGTATGCCGATACCCCATATGTGGGGGAAAACAACTGCTTTGGTGTACGGCAGGGTTCGGAAGAGAAAGGAGCGCTATGTTGGCTGGGATAGGTTGCAGACACCATGTCACATTTGAAGAGTCGCTGACATGCCGAAACAGCAGAAACCCCCACAAGTGACCCCATTTTGTAAACTACACCTCTCAAGGAATTCATCTAGGGAAGTAGTGAGTATTTTTTAATTTTTAAATTTATACCATTGGGCAGTGAAAAAAGCATAATTATATTTTTACCACAAAAAAATGTTTTATCCTCAGATTTTACATTTTCACACAGGGCAAAGGGTAAAAATGGTGCCGAAATGTGTCACACAATTTCTTCTAAAAGTGGCAATACCCCATATGTGGCTGTATCGTACCGCTCAGCCATATGGCGAGATCTGGGGGGGACGGAGTGCTATTTGACAATTGGAGAACAAATTATTGTAGAATAGGCATTTGGATTTGGGAGCACAAAATTTTCTGAATTTCTTTTGGGGGGCAAGGGCCATTTTGCTTTTCCAGAGCCTTTCTGCTACCAGTAACTTGGAAGTCCCTTATATTTTTAACAGATGATGGACCTGAGTGGGGACTAGCTTTTTTTGAGGACTGAGTTGAAGCTTTTATTGGGAACATTTTACGTAACATTTATCCGGCGCTCTAGGCGCACTTACATCGGGGTTTCCATCTAAATTTCCAAGTGATGTAATTCAGATGAAACCCCTGCGGGATCCATTCACTGTAATGAGGCAGCAGAGTTACTCTGGACTCCGTCTGGCCTCTGTTTAGTGGTGTCCTTTTTTTCAGAAGTGCACAAAACTGTGGCCAACCGCACTTTTATGCTCGCCTAAAACAAATGACACCGTGGGATCCTAGGCTAGACGGCATCCACAGTGGCCTATATCTGCCTCATTACAGGGAATCTTCCGTCAAGGGTTCCGGCTGAATCACGTATTTCAGAGATTTACACGGAAACTCTGGTGTAAGCGCTTAGCGCAAAGCGCAGGATAAATGTGAGCAGAGCCTTACTGCGATCAGTAGCCGTTGAAGAATTGGTTTTATTTATTTTTTACGCCGTTCCTCGTGCGGTATAAGTGATGAGATTACTTTATTCTTCGGGTCGGTGCGATTACAGAGATACCAGATTTATATCGGGTTTTTATGACTGACAGCTGTCACACACTAAAAGACGCTTTTTTTTTGCAAAATCTAGTTTTTGCATCACCATATTTTGAAAGCTATAATTTTTCCATATTTTGGCCGACAGAGTCATGTGATGGCTTGTTTTTTGCGGGACGAGTTGACATTTTTATTGGTACCATTTTTGGGTACATGACATTTTTTGATCGCTTTCTATTCCGTTTTTTGGGAGGTAAAATTAACAAAAAACAACAATTCAGGAATTGTTTTTTGAGGTTTTTTTTTATGCCGTTCTGCGTGTGGTAAAAGTGATCAGGCAGCGTTATTCTTCGGGTCAGTACGTTTCCAGCGATACTACACTTACTGTATTTTTTTTTATGTTTTGGAGCTTTTACACAATAAAACTATTTTATAGAAAAAAATATTTTTTTTGCATTGCTTTATTCTGAGCGCTATAACTTTTTTATTTTTCGGCTGATGGCGGCTTTTTTTTTGCGGAACAAGATGACGTTTTCAGCGGTACCATTTTTATTTCTATTTTGCTTTTTGATCGCATTTTTTTCCACTTTTTGTTTGGCAACATGATGAAAAAGCATTTTTTTTGCTCCGTTTTTTATTTATTTTTATTACGGTGTGCACAGAAGGAGTTAATTAGTGTGACAGTTTTATAGCTTGGGTTGTTTCGGACGCGGCGATACCAAATATGTGTACTTTTTTTGGTTTTGTAAAAATATACGGATTTATTGGTTTAATATTTTATTTATTTATTTTTATTTATTTTGAAATTTTTTTTTTAACAATTTAAAAACATTTTTTTTTACTTTTTTTTACATTTTTACTTAGTCCCTGTATGGGACATTAATTTTTATTTTTCTGATCACTGATCTCATGTAATGTAATAGACATGTATTACATTATATGAGATCTTCCCTGACTGTTTCACAGTCAGAGTCTCCTGCCTGGCTTCAGCTGCAGGCTGAGCTAGGCAGGACACCATATATGGCAGATCTGGAGGCAGTCATGTGACTTCCAGCTGCCATAGCAACCCTAGGTCCTGGAAGGTATCAGGGATCGTCGGAGAGGTTAGTAAGACGACCCCCTCTCCTCTGTCCATCTTCTGTATGCCGCGATCACTATAGATAGCGGCATATAGAACACAGCAAAGGGTTAACATCACTGGGACCTGATCCAATCAGGTCCCGATGATGTCCCCTGTCAGAGCTAACGCTCTGCACCGGAATCGTAGCGCTTGCAGGACCCTGGGGGTCCTGAGCTCTACGAGACCACCCACCGTTTTTAAACGTCGGCGCTGCACAGAGCCCAGCAAGCGCCGACGTTTATCTACAGTGGGCGGTCGGGAACCGGTTAATCACTTTTTTTTGTTTGGCGGTATGACGATAAAGCATAGTTTTTTGATTAGTTTTTTATTTCCTTTTTTTACTGTGTTCACTAAAGGGGTTAAATAGAGGGATAGTTTTATAGGACATGTCTTTCGGGGCGCCGCAATGCCAAATATGTGTACTTCTAACATTTGTTTTTTTTCATAATAATATTTATTTATGGGTACAGAATATTTTTTATTTTTTTTGGATTTTTTCATTTTTTTTTATATTTTTACTATTTTTTTTTTCACTTTCTGATACTGTTTTTCACTTTTACACTTTGTCCCACTATGGGACTTTCATTTTTTGCAGGCTGATCGCTTTTAAAGCATAGGGATGCAGTAGCATCCTTGTGCTATGCAGGCTGTCAGTCCTGCACTGGCACAAGTTAGATAAATCGTGCATTGCACACGCTCTATCTATCTTCCTGATGCCTGGTGACCCAGATGTTGTCATGGTATTCAAGGTTAGAGGGGTGCTCTTAACTCTGCTTGCCCCGGAAATGCACAGCCTCTGTGCGGGCGCGATCACATTGTGCGTAATCGTAGGTACCTGGTCCATAAGTACCAGGGCGCAGGGACGTACTATTACTGACAATGTCAGAAAGGGGTTAAAGTGCATTTACTCCTCGCAAACGTACCCAAAAACACATGTATGTCATAAATAATTTTAAAAAATGACGCAGGGTCCCCCCTACTTTTGATAACCAGCCTAGGTAAAGGAGACAGGGCTTACATTATCAAGCTGGGAAGATCCATGGATATTGGCCCTTTCCCAGCCCAAAAATTAAAGCTCTCAGCTGCACCAGAATTGACGCATCCATGAGATGCGCCAATTTGGGCACTTTGCCGACTCTTCCCGATTGCCCTGGTGCGGTGGCAATTGGGGTAATAGTTTATGGGGTGGATGTCAGCTTTGTAATGTCAGTGAGCAACAAGCCTAAGTGTTATTAATGGAGAGTTGTCTATCAGACACCCCCATTACTAATCCAGTAGTCATAAAAAAAAACACAGGAAAAAATCGTTTATTTTAAAAAACACTCCCACACACCTTGCTCACCAATTTATTAAAAAGCAAAAACATCAACATGAAGATCTGACGTAATCCAGCCAATTAGAAGTTGTCCAAAAATGGAAACCTGAAAGACATAAAAAGAGATTTAACTAAATGAAAGCAAGAAACATTCCCTCATTCACCAATTTATTATTAATAATAATTCCTGCTGCTGTGATGTAAACCATTGGGGATCCCACGACGTCTCGCGATTCTGTACAGCAACCTTTGGTGCGTCATTCTGAGAACGACAATTCAAAGATCACTCCTGGTCATGTCTCACGAGCGATGACATCAGTAACTGAGTAACGTCATCGTTCGTGAGGGACCTATGAAGGGACCTATTAGCACATTCCAATAAAATGAATGAAAATTATTGCGTGAACTGTTGTTGTTAAACTTTTTATTGGTACTGTACATGAGCATCCCTTTATAGGGAACCCCTTCGGTGCTGTTACTTTTTCTTCACTTTGTAACTTATTACGCAAGGGACTATCCTCTTTTTTTCATATATTAAAGTTCTAGATGTAAAATTTCCTTAGTTCATGTCTGTGCATGTGAATGGTTAAAGTGGATCTGTCACCAAATTTGACAATCCTTCCTGCACTGCTACTGGTGGCATCTCACACGGCTAAATGCATATGGATATATTGTCCTCTATTTGCTTCTTCTTGAACATTGGTTTGTGGTTGTTCTCCCTATGATCAGAATGCACCTTGGTGTTTCTAGGTTCTCCACTGATGTAATATATTTTTTTTGTTCCTTAAAGGGAACCTGTGACGTGAAAAAAAGCTATTTATCTGCAGATATGGGGTTAATCTGCAGAGTAATGGCGTCCTGAACCTGCACTGCACTTAGACCCCGCTCTCAGGAGGAAATTAACTTTATTCCTCCCGGTAGTGTTCTGGGTTCAGTCACTGGGATGGTGCCGGTGTGGTTCAGTCACCGCTCTGTGTATAGAGAGGGCAGCTGTAACCGCATCCCCGTCACTGAGTAATGCTGAGCTGCTTTCAGTCAGTGCCAGTGATGTGGTTACCGCCACCGCTCACTATACACAGAGTGGTGACTGAACCTACACCTGTGCCACTCCTGAAATGGAAACCCAATGGATGCCGGGAGAAATAAAGTTCATTTCCTCCCAACAGCAGGGGATTAAGTGTCGGCGCCGGGCGGGTTCAGAATAGTATTAACCTAGAGATTATCCCCATATGTGCAGGCTAATTTCATTTTTTCACATGACAAATTCCCTTCAAGGAAAGAAGCTTTTTTTATTGTAGTTATTATTTCTTACAAGCATGTAGTAATGTGTTTTTTTTTTTTTTTTTAATCTGCAGTGCAAGCGGACCTTCAGACCGCACCTATTATAGAGGTAAGACATTTTACGAAAATTCAGATGGTATAATGAAATATGTGACTTTATATTTTATTCCAAAATTTTTATAGGTTTTATTAAAGGTACAGTGGGTACGGAAAGTATTCAGACCCCTTTAAATTTTTCACTCTTTGTTTCATTGTAGCCATTTGGTAAATTCTAAAAAGTTCATTTTTTTTCTCATTAAAGTACACTCTGCACCCCATCTTGACTGAACATAAACAGAAATGCAGAAATTTTTGCAAATTTATTAAAAAAGAAAAACTGAAATATCACATGGTCATAAGTATTCAGACCCTTTGCTCAGTATTGAGTAGAAAGACCCTTTTGAGCTGGTACAGCCATGAGTCTTCTTGGGAATGATGCAACAAGTTTTTCACACCTGGATTTGGGGATCCTCTGCCATTCTTCCTTGCAGATCCTCTCCAGTTCCGTCAGGTTGGATGGTGAACGTTGGTGGACAGCCATTTTCAGGTCTCTCCAGAGATGCTCAATTGGGTTTAGGTCAGGGCTCTGGCTCGGCCACTCAAGAATGGTCACAGATTTGTTATGAAGCCTCTCCTTTGTTATTTTAGCTGTGTGCTTAGGGCCATTGTGTTGTTGGAAGGTGATCCTTCAGCCAAGTCTTGGGTCCAGAGCATTCTGGAAGAGGTTTTCATCCACAATATCTCTGTACTTGGCCGCATTCATGTTTCCTTCAATTGCAACCAATTATCCTGTCCCTGCAGCTGAAAAACACCCCCATAGCATGATGCTGCCACCACCATGTTTCACAGTTGGGATTGTATTGGGCAGGTGATGAGTAGTGCCTGGTTTTCTGCACACATACCGCTTAGAATTACCACCAAAAAGTTCTATCTTTGTCTCATCAGACCAGAGAATCTTATTTCTCATAGTCTAGGAGTCCTTCTTGTGTTTTTGAGCAAACTTTATGCGGGCTTTAATATGTCTTGCACTGAGCAGAGGTTTCCGTCGGGCCATTCTGCCATAAAGGCGTGACTGGTGGAGGGCTGCAATGATAGTTGACTTTGTGGAACTTTCTCCCATCTCCCTACTGCATCTCTGAAGCTCAGCCACAGTGATCTTGGGGTTCCTCTTTATCTCTCTCACCAAGGCTCTTCTCCCACGATTGCTCAGTTTGGCTGGATGGCCAGTTCTAGGAAGACTTCTGGTGGTCCCAAACTTCTTCCATTTAAGGATTATGGAGGCCACTGTGCTCTTAGGAACCTTGAGTAATGCAGACATTCTTTTGTAATCTTGGCCAGATCTATGCTTTGCCTCAATTCTGTCTCTGAGCTCCTTGGGCAGTTTCTTTGAGCTCATGATTCTCATTTGGTCTGACATGTACTTTGAGCTGTAAGATCTTGTGTGTACCTTTCCAAATCAAGTCCTATCAGTTTAATTAAACACAGCTGGAATCCAATGAAGGAGTAGAACCATCTCAAGGAGGATCACAAGGAAATGGACAGCATGTGACTTAAATAGGAGTGTCTGAGCAAAGGGTCTGAACACTTATGACCATGTGATATTTCAGTTTTTCTTTTTTAATAAATTTGCAAAAATTGGAGTTGGGGAACACTTTTTTAGTGTGTGACAGCAGCCAACCCTAAAAATCCGATATACAGTGGCTTGCAAAAGTATTCACCCCCTTCACAGTTTTTGTGTTTTTCTACCTTGCAACCTGGAATTTAATTGTTTTTTAAAGGCTTTGCATGAGATCATGTAAAGAACATGCCTACAGCTCTGAACATTTGGTTTTATTTTTGTTGTGAAGCAAACAACAAATAGGACAAAATACCTGAAAACTTCAATGCGCATAACTATTCACCCGTCTAAAGTCAGTACTTAGTAGAAGCTCCTTTTGCAGCAATTACAGCTGAAGGTCATTTTGGGTAAGTCTCTATGAGCTTTCTACCTCTTGCCACTGGGATTTTTGGCCATTCTTCAAGGCCAAACTGCTCCATCTCCTTCAAGTTAGATGATTTCCTCTGGTGAACAGCAATCTTCAAGTCTGACTACAGATTCTCAATTGGATTACAGTCTGGGCTTTATCACTACAAAACATTTAGGCTATGTGCCCACGATGCAGAAATGCTCCGGATTTTTCCCGAGAGTTTCTGCATCTCCCTGGCAGAAAAAACGCATGCGGATTGTACATGCGTTTTTCCTGCCAGGGATATGCGGATGTGAAGCGTTCTTCACATGCATTTCTGCATGCGGATTGACAAGCGCTTTTAAAGCGATTTTAGCATCACTTGGAAAGTGCTTGACAACTTGGTTACACTATATAAATCCATGTGTGTTACAGTTATATGAAAAAGTTTGGGCACCCCTATTAATCTTAAGCTTAATGTTTTTTAAAAATTGGTGTTTTTGAAACAGCTATTTCAGTTTGATATATGTAATAACTGTTGGACACAGTAATGTTTCTGCCTTGAAATGAGGTTTATTGTACTAACAGAAAATGTGCAATCTGCATTCAAACAAAATTTGACAGGTGCATAAGTATGGGCACCCTTATCATTTTCTTGTTTTAAACACTCCTACCTACTTTTTACTGACTTACTAAAGCACTTTTTTTGGTTTTGTAACCTCATTGAGCTTTGAACTTCATAGCCAGGTGTATGCAATCATGAGAAAAGCTACTTAAAGTGGCCACTTGCAAGTTGTTCTCCTGTTTGAATCTCCTCTGAAGAGTGGCATCATGGGCTCCTCAAAACAACTGTCAAATGATCTGAAAACAAAGATTATTCAACATAGTTATTCAGGGGAAGGATACAAAAAGCTGTCTCAGAGATTTAACCTGTCAGTTTCCACTGTGAGGAACATAGTAAGGAAATGGAAGAACACAGGGACAGTTCTTGTTAAGGCCAGAAGTGGCAGGCCAAGAAAAACATCAGAAAAGCAGAGGAGAAGAATGGTGATATCAGTCAAGGACAATCCTCAGACCACCTCCAGAGAGCTGCAGCATCAAATTGCTGCAGATGGTGTCACTGTGCATCGGTCAACTATACAACGCACTTTGCACAAGGAGAAGCTGTATGGGAGAGTGATGCGAAAGAAGCCGTTTCTACAAGCACGCCACAAACAGAGTCGGCTGAGGTATGCAAAAGCACATTTGGAGAAGCCAATTTCTTTTTGGAAGAAGGTCCTGTGGACTGATGAAACCAAGATTGAGTTGTTTGGTCATACAAAAAGGCGTTATGCATGGCGGCAAAAAAACACAGCATTCCAAGAAAAATACTTGCTACCCACAGTAAAATTTGGTGGAGGTTCCATCATGCTTTGGGGCTGTGTGGCCAATGCCGGCACCGGGAATCTTGTTAAAGTTGAGGGACGCATGGATTCCACTCAGTATCAGCAGATTCTTGACAATAATGTTCAAGAATCAGTGATAAAGTTGAAGTTACGCAGGGGATGGATCTTTCAGCAAGACAATGATCCAAAACACCGCTCCAAATCTACTCAGGCATTCATGCAGAGGAACAATTACAATGTTCTGGAATGGCCATCCCAGTCCCCAGACCTGAATATCATTGAACATCTGTGGGATCATTTGAAGAAGGCTGTCGATGCTCGGCGACCATCAAACTTAACTGAACTGGAATTGTTTTGTAAAGAGGAATGGTCAAAAATACCTTCATCCAGGATCCAGGAACTCATTAAAAGCTACAGGAAGCGACTAGAGGCTGTTATTTTTGCAAAAAGAGGATCTACTAAATATTAATGTCACTTTTCTGGTGAGGTGCCCATACTTATGCACCTGTCAAATTTTGTTTGAATGCAGATTGCACATTTTCTGTTAGTACAATAAACCTCATTTCAAGGCAGAAACATTACTGTGTCCAACAGTTATTACATATATCAAACTGAAATAGCTCTTGCAAAAACACCAATTTTTAAAAAACATTAAGCTTAAGATTAATAGGGGTGCCCAAACTTTTTCATATAACTGTATATAGTGTGACCTTAAAGAATGTTTAAAAATAAAAAAATTAATCTATACTTACCTTCCGATGGCCCCCGAAGTCTTGCTTCGCTCCGTTCTCCCTTGCCGGCAGCTCGCGGTACGCTGCACTGAAGGACCTGCCATCACATGACTATGACGTCAGCGCAGGTTCTTCAGTCCATCGCGAACTGCCGGCATGGGAGGATGAGCGCAGCGGGGGCCGTCAGAAGGTAAATATAATATTTATTTTTTATTTTAGTCTTTTTTTTTACAGGTTCTATGGTACCCTGGTCCGGAGGAGAGTCTCCTGTCCTCCACACCCGGGTACCATCCGCACATTGAAATGCTTGGATTCCGCATGTACAGATGCAGTGATGCGTAATCCGTGCGTTTCAATGCAAGTCAACGGCGGCAAAAAAAATAATTGGTAGTGCTGCGTTTTTTTCCGCAATGATAACCCGCAGCGGAAATTTCCACAGCATGTGCACAGCACATGCGAATTATCATTGGGGACCATGGCTGGCCTTCTACCATGCGTTTCTGCAGCGTTTTTGCCGCTGCGGAAACGCTTAAAAAAAACGCATCGTGGGCACACAGCCTTACACTTTTTCCCTTAAATCACTAGAGTGTTGCTTTAGCAGTATGCTTTGGATCATTGTCTTTTTGGAAGGTGAACCACTGTCCCAGTCTCAAATCACTGACAGACTGAAACAGGTTTTGCTCAGAAATATCCATGTATTTCCCAGGATCCATCTTTTCCTGGACTTGAACAATTTCCCCTATCCCTGCTGCCGAAAAACATCCCCATAGTATGATGCTAACACCACCATGTTTCACTGTGGGGATAGTGTTCTTGGGGTGATGAGTTGTGTTGGTTTGGCACCAGACATAGCGTTTACTTTGGTGGCAAGAAAGTTCAATTTTGGCCTCATCTGACCACATCGCCTTCCTCCACACATTTGAGGAGACTCCCACATGTCTTTTGGGAAACTCAAAATACCTTACAATTTTTGTAAGTAAAGGCTTTTTTCTTGTTCAATTATGTTTATTGGTATTTTAAAACATTTTAAAGGGAGAAATGCACACACAATATAAGCCTAAAGGTTGGCGGAGAGTAGGGGAGGTAGGAAAGCTAGGGGGAAGGAAGGGGAAGTAAAAGGTAATTCCTTTTGAAAATATGGAAAAGAGAGGCAAGTGTACAAAAAGCTGTCTTTGAATTTTACATGTAACTTATACTTGTTAAAATTATAGCTTATTCCTTATGAATTAATTGCTGAAAAAAGAAAGACAGAAAAATTAGTAAGACACATATAGTACATTAAAAGTAGCTTAATGATATATGTGGACACTTGCCGGGGATCAAGATGTTCTCCATCGACCTGGGGGGAAGGAGTTTGATTTAAGTTTCCATTCAGTCAGAGTGAAGTATGAATAGAAGTTCGCTGACCTAATGCAAATATTGAAGATTGTTTCAATTGGAAGATGAAAAAAAAAGGATTATGATCTTTTTATAATCTGGTTCTTGAAGATAGATTGTAATTCTATGGTAATAGTCCAAGATGGAAAATTGTATTACAATCCAGATGAAATCCAAGGCATAGACCCAAATTGACCCATATTGTAATCGAATTTAGTATGAATTGTAATTCAAGTGTTTATAATGTTATAATCTTGGTTAAAATCCGTAGATATTAGCTGATATTTATTCACCTAGTCCAAGAAATTCTAAGCAACACTAGACACTGTGAAAATATTACTATACACTTAATCCTATGTGGTTATTTGTTTCAAACCCATCAGGATAACAGAGACTCTAAATTCAATTAAAAATCAATATTTTTTATTCATTATCCATATAAAAAAACAGAAAAACAATTTTCTTTTTAAAAAAATGACAGGGGACATCCAGAAAAGAGAGATGCAATATATAGCTTGGTCATATCACATTCATCATGATTGTATAGCAGAAAACTAAGCCACCTTATTCACTTGATGCATATTTGAACCGGTATTATAGACCGATGTAAACAGATTTGACAAAGTGAAAATTATGCAATACTCAGTCAAATATAATAAATTAAATTAAATGGTAGGGAGTCAGACATTTACATCTATGATCATAAAGTGCTAAGTGCTTGTATTTAGAAAAAATTGTCTGCATTATTTCATTGCATTAGTTGGACCGTAAACAACTGCTTACAACTATGCAAAGTGCCATGGAGTAGTCAATATACCTATTAAAAATTGGTAAGAAAGTAAGAAAAGATCAAAGATATCTAATGATAGGCCAGGCGTCCGGGGGAGCCGTCCATAGGAAGTTATCCCATCAATTATGTGCCAGCTGTAAGGTGCTTTGATGGCTCATCGCACATGTGTATACTACACCTGTTTGCAAAAGGGACTTCCGGGTGGTGCGCAGTGGAACGCATGTGTGGAACGCACGCGGTCCACATGTAGCGCATCCCTGGAAGTCAGTAGGTGATGTCACATGCGCGTGTTCACAGCTCCCATGGGCCGCACGCCACTATACAGGAACCGGACCCGTGGAGTAAAGCCTAGCTGTGCAGAGCAGTGGAACGCATGTGTGGAACGCATGCGGACCACATGGAGCGCAACCTCAAAATGGTCCATCCCCACTTCCTAAACCATGAACCTGTAGGACATGGCATACATATCAAGGAATGACAAGGGAAAATGGGAGGGGAATGGGGAAGGAAGGAGGGAAGAAGAAAAGAATAAACCAAATGTAAAGACAGAAAATAGATGCTGTAGGAGCATCGATTACCATCCATTACCATAGACATCTTAACACTTATTTACATATATTTGTATGCATGGACTATAATTGTAGATGGCGCTGTGTCCCTTTAACAAGTGAACCTGAAACATATTGAATATTTTTGAAATTCGTGGCATTGTCCACGGAAATTTATGGCAATGGACAAATTAAGTAAGAAATATTTGGATTGGAATTATCCATCAATGATGAATATGGACTATAAAATTGAATGGTGCTGTCTTTTTAACAAGTGATATATATCCAACATGTCATTATTTGATCTCAGGAGTGAGTTGCGGGGTCCCCATTTGGGAAGAACATGTTTTTTGTATATGACGGTTGACACTGATAGAAGGGTAGGCTTCTCCCCTTATTCTCCGTGATTGCGTGGCATAAAATCCTAGCATAATTAAATGTTTCTAATTGTTACACTTAGCCTCTCTTTGACTATAGACATATTAGCACTTATTTACATATATTTGTTTTATTAATTTTCACTTATTCTTTGCTTTTTCACTATACATACATTATTTTCGTTATTTCTACACTTTACATTCAACAAATACATATTTTCATTCATATATGATTTTTCTTTTTAGTTTACACTTTTACTTTCGTTTTCACCCCCCCCCCACACACACACACACACACACACACACACACTTTCACATTTCACTTTATGGTAATCGATGCTCCTACAGCATCTATTTTCTGTCTTTACATTTGGTTTATTCTTTTCTTTTCTTCTTCCCTCCTTCCTTCCCCATTCCCCTCCCATTCTCCCTTGTCATTCCTTGATATGTATGCCATGTCCTCCAGGTTCATGGTTTAGGAAGTGGGGATGGACCTTTTTGAGGTTGCGCTCCATATGGTCCGCATGCGTTCCACACATGCGTTCCATTGCGCACCGCCCGGAAGTCCCTTTTGCAAACACGTGTAGTATACACATGTGCGATGAGCTATCAAAGCACCTTACAGCTGGCACGTGATTGATGAGATAACTTCCTATGGACGGCCCCCCGTACGCATGGCCTATCTTTAGATATCTTTCATCTTTTCTTACTTTCTTTTTTATACATCAGCTATAAATCTTCTTTTAGCCTTCTTTTCCTCAATAAAACAGATCCTATCCCAATACATTTGTAAGTATAAAAAATCTAGACTTCCTCATAAAATCCTAACCCTACCTAATCATAAAGGGGGTATTGGCATTCCTAGTGTCCTAAACTATTATTAAGCAATCCACTTAAATAGATGGCTCAAATTAGCCAGTGCATCCAAGAGAGGGGAAGCCTCAGACATTGATCTTCTACTCCTGGGTAATAATCCACACAAATACATATGGGCAAATATTGTCCGCACTTCCGAGGCCATAAGTGATATTACTATTACCACTTCCCTTAAGATTAAACGCGACTTAGATAAAGATCTAAAAAAGAGCATACTTCCCTCAGCTCAGGCCCCTATTTCTACCATTCCGTACTTTCTAGACCCAAATTATTCAGATCCCTATAATCTTTGGTTGGATTTGCCGAACTGTTCAATCAAAGAGTTCCTGACCAATAAAATCCCATTGCTGGATTCATGGCCGGTTAATTCCTCCGCAAGCCCCATTAATTTCTTACAACATAAACATGTCACCCACATTCTTTCGATGTTTAAATCTAAATTCCCTGGTGCGGGAGGAGGTTCATGGGTGGACATGCTATGTAAACTCTCGTTCCCTTTTCCTAAAGGAATATCGAAGATATATAACCATATGATCCTGCCTCAGTCCTTCCAAAAACCTTCCTTTATATACTCTTGGGAAAAGGAACTTAACATCTCTTTGGCGGATGAAGAAGTCGAATCCATTCTTACTAATTCTCACGGATTCTCCAGGTGCATTTCTTTGCAAGAGAATTCATACAAAATATTAATACCGTGGTATAGAACGCCAGAACTATTATGCCATTATGGATCGTCTGACTCTAACCTTTGCTGGAGATGTAAAGCAGGGGTGGGAAACATGTCCCATATATTTTGGTACTGCCCTAATATTAGACCTTTTTGGGTTAAAATAGGGGACACATTGAAAGACCTAGGTATGATAAGGGGTCCCTTGTCTCCGAAAGAAGTCTTACTATCCTTTCCGTCTCAAAATTTTAAACCTACAAGACATGATCTGCTCCCTCTACTGTTTGGGGCGGCGAAATACCTGATCCCTCTGCACTGATTGCAGGTTACACCCCCCATTTACGTTGAGTGGTTGAATAAGGTTGACATGATTAGGCGGTTGGAGGAGCTCACTAGTTGGGAGACTTCCCAGCACTCCTATTTTCGTGAGGTTTGCTTTCCCTGGAAACCTACCTGGCCCGTTTAGCGGTTTTGTGGGTTAAAAATAACAACTACTTATTCTGTCATATCTTGAGCACCTCCTTCTCCTTCCCATTACTGTTTATCTCCTACCTCATTCAGGTTGTTTATTAATCTTGCCAACGCGCCGCAACACACATAACTTTGTTTTGGTATGTGATGTCTCTCATACATTATGCTCCCTTGTATTAATTCTTTTCTGATACTTTATTCAGATATTATTCATTTTCCTAGCTTAGGTCTCTTGTTGTCTAGGTATACTAGCGTTAGTTTTGTATTTGTCTTGTTATATATTGTTTCACGTGCCTTGATTTGTTCCATTGAGATACTATTGTCTTTTTATTGATATTGTTATGATATCTCAATTTCCTAGTCTATAATTCCATATGTTGCACTGATGTCATTTGTTTCTGTTCTATTTACTTAAATATAGAATGTTTAACCCCTTAAGCCCCGCGGGTGGTTTGCACGTTAATGACCGGGCCAATTTTTACAATTCTGACCACTGTCACTTTATGAGGTAATTACTCTGGAACGCTTCAACGGATCCCCCTGATTCTGAGTTTGTTTTTTCGTGACATATTGTACTTCATGATTGTGGAAAAACTTCTTCGATATCACTTGCGTTTATTTGTGAAAAAAACGGAAATTTGGTGAAAATTTTGAAAATTTTGCAATTTTCAAAATTTGAATTTTTAAGCCCTGAAATCAGAGCGATATGTCACACAAAAGAGTTAATAAATAACATTTCCCACATGTCTACTTTACATCAGCACAATTTTGGAACCAAAATTTTTTTTTGTTAGGGAGCTATAAAGGTTAAAAGTTGACCAGCGATTTCTCATTTTTCCAACAAAATTTACAAAACCATTTTTTTAGGGACCACATCACATTTGAAGTCACTTTGAGAGGTCTTTATGACAGAAAATACCCAAAAGTGACACCATTCTAAAAACTGCACCCCTCAAGGTGCTCAAAACCACATTCAAGAACTTTATTAACCCTTCAGGTGCTTCACAGGAATTTTTTGAATGTGGAAGAAAAAAATGAACATTTAACTTTTTTCACAAAAATGTTACTTTAGACCCAATTTTTTTTATTTTCACAGGGGTAACAAGAAAAATGGACCCCAAAATTTGTTGTGCAATTTCCCCTGGGCACTCAGATACCCAATATTTGGGGAAAAAACACTGTTTGGGCGCACGGCAGGGCTCGGAAGGGAAGGAGCGCCATTTGACTTTTTTGATTGTAAAATTTGCTTGAATAATTAGCGGACGCCATGTTGTGTTTGGAGAGCCCATGTGTGCCCAAACTTTGGAGCTCCCCCACAAGTGACCCCATTTTGGAAACTAGACCCCCCAAGGCACCTATCTAGATTCATAGTGAGCACTTGGAACCCCAGGTGCTTCACAAATTGATTCATAAAAATGAAAAAGTGTTTTTTTTTTCACTTTTTCATTTTTACGAATCAATTTGTGAAGCACCTGGGGGTTCCAAGTGCTCACTATGCATCTAGATAGGTGCCTTGGGGGGTCTAGTTTCCAAAATGGGGTCACTTGTGGGGGAGCTCCAATGTTTGGGCACACAGGGGCTCTCCAAACGCAACATGGCGTCCGCTAACAATTTGAGCCGATTTTCCATTCAATTTGTTAGCAGACACCATGTCGCGTTTGGAGAGCCCGTGATGTGCCTAAACAGTGGAGCTCCCCCACAAGTGTCCCCATTTTGGAAACTGTACCCCTCAAGGATTTTATTAAGGTGTATAGTGAACATTTTGAACCCAGAGGTACGGCACAGAATTTGTTTACATTAGGTCATCATATTGAATAAGTTGTCATTATTCTTGAGCACAAGTGCTCGCTACTTGAGTTTGCATCGGGTACTCAGGTATGCACCATGTACAGCTTGTGCTTGAGTGACATGCTCGAGTCCCTGCTCCGCATGTTTCACGGTTATTAGACACCCAAAAAAAAACATGCGGGGATCGCTCGTGCATGGCAGGCAATCCCCATAAAGTTTTTTGGCCGCGAAGCATATGGGGCAGAGACTCGAGCATGTCACTCAAATACCCACGATACTCAATGCATACCAGAGCACCCGATGCAAACTCAAGTAGCGAGCACTTGCTCTCAACACTAGTCGCCATATCGTCATCTTTTTTTCTTACTTTTGAAAAAAATCCCAACCCCAGCCCTAACCCTAGCACAACCCTAGCCCTAGCACAACCCTAGCCCTAGCACAACCCTAGCCCTAGCACAACCCTAGCCCCAGCACAACCCTAGCCCCAGCACAACCCTAGCCCCAGCACAACCCTAGCCCCAGCACAACCCTAGCCCCAGCACAACCCTAGCCCCAAACCCAGCCCTAACCCTAGCCCAATCCTAACCCAAGAGTTTATTTTTGACGCCGTTCCTTGTGCGGTATAAGTGATTAGACGACTTTATTCTTCGGGTCGGTGTGATTACAGCAATGCCAGAATCATATGGGGTTTTTATGACTGACAGCTGTTACACACTAAAAGATGCATTTTTTGTAAAATCTAGTTTTTGCATCGCCATATTTTGAGAGCTATAATTTTTCCAGATTTTGGCAGACAGTCATGTGACGGCTCGTTTTTTGCGGGATGACTTGACGTTGTTATTCGTGCCATTTTCAGGCACGTGACATTTTTTGATCGCTTTCTATTCCGATTTTTGGGAGGCAGAATAAACAAAAACCAACAATTCAGGAATTGTTTTTTTTTTTTTTTTTTTTTATTCTGTTCCGCGTGTGGTAAAATTGATGAGGTAGCTTTATTCTTCGGATCAGTACGTTTACAGCGGTACCACATTTGTATCATTTTTCTATGTTTTGGCGCTTATACACAATAAAAGCTATTTTATCGAAAAAAATATTTTTTAGCATCGCTTTATTCTGAGAGCTATAACTTTTTTATTTTTCGGCTGATGGAGCTGTATGGTGGCTTGTTTTTTGCGGGACGAGATGACGTTTTCAGCAGTATCATTTTTATTTATATGCGTCTTTTTGATCGCGTGTTATTCCACTTTTTGTTTGGCGGTATGGTGATAAAGCATTGTTTTTTGCTTCTTTTTTTTTTTTTTTTTTTTACCGTGTTCACTGAAGGGGTTAACTAGTGGGACAGTTTTATAGGTCAGGTTGTTCCGGACGCGGCGATACCAAATATGTGTACTTTTATTGTTTTTTTTTTATTTTTTTTATAATATTTATTGATGGGTACATTATATTTTTATTTTTGGTGTATTATTTTTTTTATTTTTTTTATAATATTTTTGCACATTTTTTTTTTTTTTTTCCACTTTAAGACAGTTTATACTTTTTATTACTTTGTCCCACTCTGGGACTTTCACTTTTTTTTTCTGATCGCCTGCATGGCACAGGAATGGAGCACCATCCCTATGCCATGAAGGCTGTCAGAAGTGCACAGTGTGAAGATTGCTTGGAGATGCACTGCGCATGTCCAAGCAATCTTCCTGCTCTCTGGTGACCCGGATGTTGTCATGACGACATCGGGTCGTCATGGCAACACCCGGGAAGCCTTTGCAGACTGCGCTGGAAGCCGGAAGAGGAGGTGAGTATCGCCGATCACCTCCCCTTGCCCCCGCAATGCCGCGATCGATTTCGATCGACTTCGATCGCAGCATAGCGGGGGTTAATGTGCTGGGAGAGGTGCAGGACTGCTCCCTGCACATAGTACCGGGTGTCAGCTGTGACAATCAGCTGACACCCGGCGGCGATCGCGCCCGCACAGCCTGTGTGCGCGCGCGATCGCGATGACGTACTAATACGGGTCTGGGTCTTAAGTCCCAGGGCACAGACGCATATTAGTACGTCAGATGTTATTAAGGGGTTAAAAAAAATGTTTTAAATGGAACCTTTATGGCGTCACTTAAAATTCCCTCATGGAACATTAGTGGATTAGGGAATGCCAAGAAAGGGAATATTGTATTCTCCCAGATACGTAAATCTCAAGCGCAAATAATATGCCTTCAGGAAACCCATTTAACCCCGGACACTGTGTCCAGAATAAACAAACCCTGGATACAGTGGGACAAACACGCTACACATACTTCTTATTCTAGAGGTGTAGTTACCATTGTGCATAAGTCAGTAGGATAGTCAGTTCAAACTGTCAAAAGAGACTCAACATATACAACCCACCACCAGCCAAAATGGATGTACTCCAACAGGCAGTGATTTTTGTATCACAGTACCCAGATGCTAAAATGTTATGTATGGGAGACTTCAATATGATTCTTAATACACACTTGGATAAAATGAGCCCTGCCAACACTAGGTCTGATAGTCAAGACACCGCTACTTTACATACTTTCATAACGGAGGTGGGTTGGATTGATTTGTAGAGGCAGTAGCACCCACTCAAGAGAGAATTTTCCTGCTACACACCTGCTGTTCGATGTTTATCTAGAATGGATCATATATTTGGAAACAGTACTGCATTTTCGGATTTAAGTAAAATTGAATATTCCCCTAGAACGGTGTCGGACCATGCTCCACTGATAGCATCTTTTCATTTGGGGGGTCCTAACAGACCCAAGAGGTTTTGCATACATCCGTTTTGGTTGTCTCTTATTTGAGAACATGATAGGATACCAGATCAAGGGGAAGTATTTATAGCAGGTCATGGGGACTTCCCTGACAGATTGATAGTATGGGACACACTTAAAGCATATATTAGGGGATGCGTTAAATCAACGATTTCATACATTAAAAGGGAATCGTCTATTGGGGAGCAGAGGCTTGGCGATGAGTGCAAATTATTAGAAGCTAAATATATTAACAATTCCTCAGATAATTCCTTACATAACTGGCTTGGGAAAGGGAGGGAGTACCTGACCCATCTGCAGGAAAAAGCGCAGAGAAAACTTTTCTTTTCAAGACAAACTTACTTTGAGCTGGGTAACCAATCGAGTAAATTCTTAGCATACATAGTCCAGCAAAATCAGATATCCCCATCAATACTAGCCATTAACACAAGGGAAGGTAGTCCGCTGCTTAAATCAGATCAGATTGCAAGCAGATTTGAAGAATACTATAGAAAACTTTATAACTCCCAATCCAACCACACTATAGAGGAAATTGATGAATACCTAAATCAAATAGAATTCCCTAAACTCTCTTGTGAACATCGGACACTCCCGGATGGAGATATCACTTTGGAAGAAATAAGGGAAGCAGCCATGTCTCTATCTAATGGGAAAGCATCGGGCCCCGATGGCATTCTTATAGAATTATATAAAAGATGCATAGACCTGATAGCCCCAGTTCTGTTGCAAGCATTTTCTGAAGCACTTTCGGGACGTTCTCTTCCCCAATCCTTCTATGATGTTACTATAGTATTGATCCCCAAGCCAGATAAACCAATTGAGGAATGCAGCTCCTATCGCCCTATATCCCTATTGAATACAGATTACAAAATACTTACGAAACTCATAGCCAATAGATTAAAAACAGTAATATTAAACATTATACATGAGGATCAATCTGGCTTTATGCCGGGAAGGTCTACTTCATCTAATATTAGAAGAGCTCAAGTGTTGACACAGATTGGCCATAAGTATCAGAAACCCTGGGCTATAGCTTCTTTAGCTATGGCGAAAGCCTTTGACTCCTTGGAGTGGACCTTTCTACAGCGTGTGCTCCTGAAATTTGGGTTTTCTGATACATTTTGTAGCTGGATTAAATTGATCTACTATATGCCAAGGGATAACATTCTTGTAAATGGAATACTATCGGAATACTTTAACCTGCGTAGCTGAACTAGACAGGGCTGCCCCTTATCTCCGATGCTCTTCGCTCTAGCGATAGAGCCTATTGCCCTTAAAAAATTAAGTAGGACCACCTGGTGGAAGGTATTAGTGTAAACTCTAGAATAGATAAAGTGGGGTTATACGCAGACGACCTGATCCTCTTTCTAAACAAAATAGAACAATCCCTTCAAAGAGCAATTGACCTTATTAGTAACTTTGGGGAATTATTGGTCCTTAAAATCAATTGGAGCAAATCTGTGGTTATGCCACTTATAGATAACATAACTGAACCGGGTTTTTTTTGGATTAGAGGTACTACAAAAATTCAAATATCTAGGCATTATAATTAATCAAAATCCGATTATGGATCTGAAGGATAATGTGTACCCCATAAAAGATATGAGGAGGAAAAAATTTGAAAGTTGGTCCCAACTTCTATTGTCTGTGGCGGGAATAATTAGCTTAATCAAAATGATTATCCTTCCAAAATGTCTGTATGTATTAGAACATTCTTCCATTATAATCCCCAAAGATTTTTTTCGGAACCTGCACGGCATGATGGCGACATTTATATGGGGCTCAGCAAATCCCAAACTAAGTATTGGATCTCTGCAGAGACCCAAGGATCAAGAGGGTAACGCGGTGCCTGACCTATTTCTCTATTATTTAGCTGGTCAGATACGATATTTGAAGTGTTGGATAAGCAGTGATAAACTAACTAATGCAGAAGCGCATCTTATACATTTATTAAATCAGAATACACCATGGGCTATATTAGAAGGCTCTTACAGACCACCACAGGGCTTATTATTTGCACATAGCCTAGCGATGCAGGTGTGGCGCGAGAGTAAGCATATCGTGGGGTTTACTGATCAAATGGGAGAAACCCGAATACGGGATAATCCTGAATTTCCACAGCTTAAAAACCTACAGGACGTAATCTTCTGGAAGCAACACAGAATAACAACACAATCAGATTTTAGAAAACAAAATTTTATTATCATTTGATCAAATTCGTATAAGGTTTGGAATCCCTCATAGGGATTTCTGCAGATATCTACAAATGAGGCATGCCATAACACATCAATTCCCATATCCTAGAAAGCGAATATCTAAATATCCATTAATAGGAGTACTTAAAACTCAAGAACCTACAGGCGTGGTATCTTCTCTATATATACTTTTCTACTGAATTCTAAAATCACTTCTACCCAACTTTCTGTTGAGAGTAAATGGCGGCAATTAATCCCTTCTATAACTGATGATCAGTTGAATGATGCAATGGAAGCACATACGGTGGTGTCACCAGCCGCCAATAATAAACTTATTCAGTTATATATACTACATCAATCTTACCTGACCGCAGTGAGAATTCATAGAGTTGGTAGAATGGCGTCTGATGAGTGCCACAGATGTGGGGAATCAGGAGCAGATTTCTGGCATCTTATTTGGAATTGTGGAATAATACGCAAATATTGGGGTGAAGTGATAACTACCCTAGAACAGATAATTGGGATACCAATTGAATGCAGTCCAGAGTTATGTGTCTTAGGTGTTGTGGACGAGGAAATGTGGACACACTATGATGGGATATTCCTTCGGGAGGCTATATTTATGGCTAGGACAGCGATACCACTAAGATGGATGGGAGGAAAGTCTCCTACTATCAACCAATGGAAAAAACTACTGAATGATACAATACCGTATGAAAATATAGTATATAGGAATAGGGGATGTCCCCAGAAATTCTAAAGGATATGGGAAAGATGGTGTAACTTTCCCGTAACACACTTAAGGTGCTATGACTTCGTGAATCTCACGTTATGAGTCCTGATATATGCCCTTTTGAGTGCATGGGAAATGATATATGATATATATGGGCTGTAAGAGTGGACCTCTATTGAAACTGTAATTGCTATATGTACTGAATTCTGATAAGGAATGGGCCGGTTTAGTAAAGCGTGCAGTGCTCCACAATGAAGCTTATGTTTCAAACTGTTTGTTGTTTTTTTTCTTTTTCTTTCTTCTAACTGTTTACTCTGATTATTTAGAACGTGATGGAAATTGTATTAAACTGAGAAGGGTTAATGTTTAGATTATCCTGACCTTATATTATGACAGTATCTGTTTGTAACCATTATCCTGTGGAATTTTCCGATAAAAAGAGTTTAAAAAATAACCTGTCTTGGTATTGCAGACCCCCCAGTCCTCTAATAACCTTGGTCGCTTTTCTCTGCACCCGCTCTAGTTCAGCTATGTCTTTCTTATACACCAGAGACCAGAACTGTACACAGTATTCTAAGTGTGGTCGCATTAGTGACTCGCATAGAGGTAAAATTATGTTCGCCTCATGAGCATCTATGCCTCTTTTAATGCATCCCATTATTTTATTTGCCTTTGCTGCAGCTGTCTGACACTGGCCACCAAACGTGAGCTTGTCGTCCACCAATACACCCAGGTCTTTTTCAGTGACAGTTTTGCCCAGTGTTTTACAATTAAGCATATAATTATACATTTTATTTCCTCTGCCCAAGTGCATTTTCTTACATTTATCCCCATTAAAGCTCATTTGCCATTTATCAGCCCAAGCTTCTAGTTTACATAGATCTTCCTGTAATATAAAATTGTCCTCCTCTGTATTGATTACCCTGCAGTGTTTAGTGTCATCTGCAAACATTGAAATACTACTCTGTATGCCCTCTACAAGGTCATTAATAAATATGTTAAAAAGAATCGGGACCAATACTGACCCCTGTTGTACCCCAGTGTTAACTGTGACCCAGTCTGAGTGTGTTCCATTAATAACCACCCTTTGTTTCCTATCACTGAGCCAGTTCTTAACCCACTTACATATATTTTCTCCTATCCCCATTGTTCTCATTTTATGTATCAACCTTTTGTGTGGAACCGTATCAAAAGCTTTTGAAAAGTCCATATACACAACATCCACTGCATTTCCTTGGTCCAGTCCGGAACTTACCTCCTCATAAAAACTGATTAGATTAGTTTGACAGGAACGGTCCCTCGTAAAGCCATGTTGATATTGGGTCATGAGGTTATTCTTCTTCAGATACTCTAGTATAGCATCTCTTAGGAAACCCTCCAGGATTTTACCCACAGTAGAGGTTAAGCTTACTGACCTATAATTTCCAAGTTCGGTTTTTGTCCCCTTTTTGAATATTGGCACCACATTTGCTATACACCAGTCCTGTGGTACAGACCCTGTTATTATGGAATCTTTAAAGATTAAAAATAATGGTCTATCTATGACTTTACTTAATTCCTTCAGTACTCGCGGGTGTATCCCATCCGGGCCCGGGGATTTGTCAACTTTAGTGATTTTTAGACGCCGCCATACTTCCTGCTGGGTTAAGCAAGTGACATTTAATGAAGAATTTTTGTTATCACTAATCATGTTTTCTGTCATGTGATTTTCTTGTGTAAATACTGTTGAAAAAAAATCGTTTAGCATATTGGCTTTTTCCTCATGCAACATTTCACCCATAGTATTTTTAAGTCGGCCAACACTATCATGTTTTAGTTTCTTACTATTTATGTAGTTAAAGAATATTTTGGGATTATTTTTACTTTTTCTCGCAATGAGTCTCTTTGTCTCAATCTTTGCTGCCTTGATTTGATTTTTACAGAATTTATTTTATTTTCTGTATTTATTTAATGCCTCATCACTACCTACTTGCTTTAGTTCTCTAAATGCTTTCTTTTGTCACTTATTGTGCCCCTTACAGCTCTATTTAGCCATAGTGGTTTCCTCCTATTTCTTGCATGTTTATTCCCATAGGGTATATATTGTGCACAGGTCCTATTCAGGATGCTAATAAATGTCTCCTATTTGCTTTGTGTAGTTTTATGTCTCAGGATATCGTCCCAGTTTATTGCACTAAGAACCTCTCTCAACCTTTGGAAATTTGCCTTCCTGAAGTTTACTGTCCTTGTAACCCTTCTACTACACATTTTATTAAAGGATACATGAAAACTTATTATTTTGTTAACACTATTACCCAAGTGACCCCCAGCTCGTATATTTAATATGCGGTATGGCCTGTTGGTTAATATTGGGTCTAGCAGTGCCCCCCTTGTTGAGTCCTGAACCAGTTATGAAAGGTAATTGTCTCTCATAGTTGTCAGAAACCTATTACCTTTGCTTGAACTACAGGTTTGTGTTTCCCAATGTATTTCCGGGTAGTTAAAGTCCCCCATAATAATGACTTCTCCTTGAGTCGCTGCTTCATCTATTTGCTTTATGAGGATATTCTCTGCTGCTTCCATTATTTTTGGAGACTTATAACAAACCCCTATCAGTAATTTACTATTTTTCCCCCTCCCCTTATCTCCACCCACAGGGACTCTACATTTTCATTAGATTCATATATATTCTCACGCAAGATGGGTTTTAAGGATGATTTTACATATAAACACACCTCCCTCCCCCCTCGCTTGTTTGTACGGCCATTTCTGAACAGACTATAATCCTGTAAATTAACTGCCCAGTCATGGCTCTCATCCAGCCATGTCTCAGATATCCCCACCATGTCTTAATTATTTTCCAACAAAATTAATTCTAATTACTCCATTTTGTTGGTGAGGCTTCTTGCATTAGTGTACATGCATTTTATGTATCTCTCTGTACCTCTATTCCTTCTTACTATATTGACTTTTCTAACCCCACCTCCAGTTTCTTTATTTCTGCCCAGGTCACTATCTGCACTATCTTCCCCACCTGTAAAATGAATACCTCCCACCCCCCCAATCCCTAGTTTAAACACTCCTCCAACCTTCTAGCCATTTTCTCCCCCAGCACAGCTACACTCTCCCCATTAAGGTGCAGCCTATCCCTAACGTGGAACCTGTAACCAACTGAGAAGTTGGCCCAATTCTCTAGGAACCCAAACCCCTCCTTCCTACACCAACTCCTGAGTCACTTATTTATCTCCCTCATTTCCCATAGCCTCTCTGGCGTGGCACATGGTACACAAAGTATTTCAGAGAATACCACCTTGGAGGTCCTTACTTGAAGCTTGCAGCCTAAATCCCTGAAATCATCTTTAAGGCCCTTCCACCTACCTCTAACTTTGTCATTTGTGCCAATGTGCACCATAACCGCTGGGTCCTCACCAGCCCCTCCCAGCAATCTGTCAACCTGATCAGCGATGTGCCGGACTCGAGCGCTAGGTAGTCAGCACACTGTTCGACGATCCTTGTCTTTGTGACAGATTGCCCTATCTTTTCCCCTAATAATTGAGTCCCCCACTACCAGCACCTGCCTGGCCTGCCTTGCTCTCCTATTTCCCCCCTTACTGGAGCTGACACTCCTCCGACTTTCAGAGGACATGCCTTGCTGCTGCAGTGCTACCCCTGTACTGACACTCCCCTCAACTTTGCAAACGTATTGGAGTGTGCCAGATCAGGACTAGCCTCCCTTGCATTCTTCCCTCTACCCCCACTTCTAACTGTCACCCAGCTAGCTGCCTCACTGTCCTGCAGCTACCTACTACCACCCTCCCCCACATCTACCCCAGTGAGCAGCTGCTCAGTGAGCAGCAGATGCCTTTCCATATTGTCAATGGATCTCAGTGTTGCCTGCTGCTCATTTAGACCTCGTACCTGGGCTTCCAAACGCACAACGTGCACACATCTCGCACAGCAGTATGCACCCACGACCGGCTGTTCAAGGATTGCATACTTGTGGCAAGATGTACACTGGATAGCATTGTCAATAATGGAGCTCATTTCCTAATGGGGATTGCACTAGACAGAAATGTTAAGTAAAAAGAAATGTAAAGAATTAATAAAATACAGACAGCAATTCAGTCCAAATTCCTCCCTTCCAAACTCCGTGAATCCAAAGTCACTGAATCAGAAGTCACACACTTACTTCCGTTCGGACTTGCGCTCCAGTCACACTCAGCTCGTTCACACTTGCTAAGGAAGAAGATTTAAAGAGTTTTTTTCCCCCTTTAGCAGCAATCCAACCTACAGCTCAATGCACTTCCAAAGGACTGGATGCCCCAACCAGCTGCCCCTTATAAACCAATAATTATAACTCCCTCACCCTTAATGAACCCCTTGTGAGTATAGCTACACCTCAGGATTTAAGTGCAATGTAGTTAACCCTTAAACACGCAGGTAGTAAAATAAGAAACTGTAGAACTGTAGAGAGCAAATAGGTTTTAAAAAGCCCAATAAAATTAAACAGGTAGAAAAGCACTCAGCAGTTCACAATTCAGCAACTCACAGCAATTCACACTGATATTTTCTGCAGGATTCCCAAATACCTTTTCACTGAATCACAAGTCACACACTTTCTTCCATTTGCACTTACGCTCTGGTCACACTCAGCTCGTTCACAGTCGCTTAGTAAGAAGATTTAAAAAGTTGTTTTTTTTTCCTCTTTTGTAGCAATCCAACCTTCAGCTCAATGCACTTCCAATATATTTCTCCATACTGAATAATGGACCCCATGTAATGCTCCATACAGGATTCTGGCCTCCATATAATGCTCCATGCAGGATGGGCCCCATATTTTTATTTATTTATTTTACTCACTTATATAGTGCCATTAATTCCACAGCGCTTTACATACATTATCGTCACTGTCCACATTGGGGCTCACAATCTATATTCCCTATCAGTATGTTTTTGGAGTGTGGGAAGAAATCAATGCAAACACGGGGAGAACATACAAACTCCTTGCAGATGTTGTCCTTGGTGGGATTTGAACACAGGACCCCAGTGCTGCAAAGCAACAGTGCTAATGCTCCATGCAGGCTTGTCCCCATATAATGCTCCATCCAGAATACTGGCCCCAATATAATGCTCCATCCAGAATACTGGCCCCAATATAATGCTCCATCCAGAATACTGGCCCCAATATAATGCTCCATGCAGAATACTGGCCCCAATATAATGCTCCATCCAGAATGCTGGCCCCATATAATGCTCCATTCAGAATACTGGCCCCATATCATGCTCCATACAGGATTCTGGCCCCATATAACGCTCCATACAGAATACTGGCCTCCATATAGTGCTCCATGCAGGCTGGGCCCCAAATAATGCTCCATGCAGGCTAAGCCCCATATAATGCTCCATGCAGGCTGGGCCCCATATAATGCTCCATGCAGGCTGGGCCCCATATAATGCTCCATGCAGCCTGGGTCCCATAGGATGCTCCATGCAGGCTGGGTGGCATACAATGCCCCACATAATGCCCCACGCAGTCAGGGCCCCATATAATGCTCCACGCAGGCTGGGTTCCATATAATGCCCCTCTCAGGCTTGGCCCCATATAATGCTCCATTCAGAATACTGGCCCCATATCATGCTCCATACAGGATTCTTGCCCCATATAACGCTCCATACAGAATACTGGCCCCCATATAGTTCTCCATGCAGGCTTGGCCCCAAATAATGCTCCATGCAGGCTGAGCCCCATATAATGCTCCATGCAGACTGGGCTCCATATAATGCTCCATGCAGGCTGGGCCCCATATAATGCTCCATGCAACCTGGGTCCCATAGGATGCTCCATGCAGGCTGGGTGCCATACAATGCCTCACATAATGCCCCACGCAGTCAGGGCCCCATATAATGCTCCACGCAGGCTGGGTTCCATATAATGCCCCACTCAGGCTGGGCCCCATATAATGCATGCTACCACAAACCACAGGAGTTTTGTTGGCAAAGATAAAAAGACAAGTATTTTATTAAACATATACAGACATAGGACATACAAAAAGGAACAACCCGGCATAAGAAGTGGGGCTGCATAAATACATATAAGTAAGTGAACCAATCCTAAATAGTAAACCTAACAATGGA
The DNA here is from genome assembly GCF_046119375.1 of Phyllobates terribilis. Taxonomy (NCBI): domain Eukaryota; kingdom Metazoa; phylum Chordata; class Amphibia; order Anura; family Dendrobatidae; genus Phyllobates; species Phyllobates terribilis. The sequence goes on from NW_027364532.1 coordinate 48,395, forward strand.
TAAAAACAAGTGCCACAATATTAAACCCTTCGTGGGATAGTTGTCTGAGTGCTATATAGAAAAAGTCTAAAGTTTAAAGAACATTTTGTATATCTAGTGTAACAAATCGCATAAGCACTTAGACTCCCAAAATAAAGATTCAAATCATGATATTGCACGCTTACCCATTATTAAATAGCAGCCACACCAGAAAAAAATCCCCAACGCACGTTTCGCTTTGTATATTTAATCGCTTCCTCGGGGGGAATGCAAAAAAGGACCTTCCATGCCGATTTAAGTATGTTCAGGACCTGCGATCACATGGTCACAGTGGACCAATCACATAATGGTATGTCGGCGCATGCGCACTGAGCCGCGTGCGTCAGCCGCACCGCCCACGGCCATCAAGGCAGACTGCACGTGTCCGGAAGAGCAGGGTGAGTAACCATAGCTCCCAGACAACAAACAGGCTCCATAAAGATGCCGGGGGCGGAGCGGGGACAACAGACAGCGCAGCACACACGCGCACACCATTCAACACAGATTAATGGCAACAGCTAATACACATAAAGAGAAGGCACCAAATGACAATTGTAAATCCAGTCAAAGTGGTATGAATTCATAAATTGAAGGATGATGCCAATTCATGATGCAGGATAATAAATCAAGCTATGGAAGAGAAAAAGAAAAATAAATATACACAGGACAAGAAACATAATAAAACATTAAAAATGTGAAAACATAAAATAATAAAAATAAATGTACCAAAGGGTTACTGTTGTTCACAAAAACGGGGCGAAGCTTAACGTTTCATTAAGGCCATTGGGAAACATAGTTCCCAGTTCTATTATCCATTTGGCCTCTCTCTGAGCTAGAAGTTTTTTTATATTACCTCCTCGGATGCCACCATGGATGGCCTCAATTCCCCGTACCATGAAGGTTTTGGGGTTACTACCATGATGTTGCCTAAAATGGCGTGGGATAGTTTTTAAAGAAGGGATGTCTGTCACCGTCCTTGCTGCACCAATGTCTCTCACATGCTCCCTGATCCTAACCCGCATTTCTCTAGATGTGAGTCCAATGTATATTTTTCCACATCCGCAGGTTGCATGGTATATAACATTAGAGGTCCCACATGAGATGTATTCATTAATTTTATAGTTGCGGTTTCCCGAGGAATTGGAGAACTCAGTACTGCGAGAGACATTGGTGCACGCCAGACAGTGACCACATGGCACACATCCCTTTCTTGGTCCCCTTGACCCAAAAAAATTAGGTTTAGGCGCAACATAATGACTTTTAACCAGAATATCTTTAATATTTCTGCATCTCCAGGAAGTCATAAGAGGAGATGCTGAAATATACGGAGCCAATGAAGGTTCAGTCAATAAGATCGACCAATGTCGTTGCATAATTGTTCTCATAAGTTACCAGTCTTGATTATATGTGGAGATAAATCTAGGTGGTCCAAAATTTTCCTTTGATTTAATAATGGGGCGTAACAGTTTATTACGTGGGGTAGCCCTCGCTCTCCTATACCCTTGTTTAACACACCGTTTGCTGTAGCCTCTCTCCGCAAATCGTTGGGAAAGGTCCCTAGCCTGTTCCTCAAATTTAACCTCAGAAGAGCAAATCCGCTTCATCCTGAGAAATTGACCAACTGGGACAGCCCTAACTGTAGAAACATTATGTGCTGAATCAGCATGTAATAATGCATTCACTGATGTGGATTTACGATAGATATCAGTCTGGATATATCCTTGTTCGTCTACCTCAAGGGAAATATCCAAAAAATAAATTTTTTTAGCACTATATTGGAAGGTCAGTTTGATATTAAAGGGGTTGTCATTAAGTTGGTCCATGAATTGCTCCAGCTCAAAGGCGGTGCCTTGCCAAATAATAAGAAGATCATCAATATATCTTAGCCAGCACTGCACATGGTTGGCGGCCCGCGCCCCCGCATCACCAAACAAACACCTCTCCCAGAAACCAAGGAAAAGGTTTGCGTACGCGGGCGCACAGGCCGCCCCCATGGCAGTGCCGCGTCTCTGCAAATAAAAAGTGTCTTTAAAAACAAAAAAATTGTGTGTTAACACAAACCGGAGCAATTCAAGGACCAAATCACCCAATTGGCTGTCCCAGTTTGAACTCCCCAGGAAGAAGCGGACTGCTCTAATGCCATCTTCATGATCAATGCAGGTATAAAGGAATTCAATATCCGCAGTAACCAACAACATATCTGATTCCACAAAGATCCCGTCCACCCTTCCCAGCACGTCCGTCGTGTCCCTAACAAATGACGGCAAGGTTTCCACCATAGGTTTCAAATAGTAATCTATAAACTTACATATTGGTTCACATAACCCATCTATTCCTGACACGATCGGACGGCCAGGAGGGTCAACGGGATCCTTGTGGATTTTTGGAAGAAGGTAAAAGGTTGGAATTTTTGGGTATTTAACCATTAGTCCCTCAAAAATCTGTTTTGTGATAATTCCTTGATCAAAGGCTACGCAGAGTATGGAGTGCAGCTGAGCCGAAAAAGAAGCGAGGGGTGAGAAAGCTAGTTTTTCATAAATGTTTCTATCTCTCAGTTGTCTGAGAGCCTCTCTCTCATATTTGTTTATAGGCCAGATAACGATATTTCCCCCCTTGTCCGCAGCCTTGAAGACTACATCATCAAGTGCCTGCAGCTCCTTCAAGGCTTGTCTTTGTCTATAGCTGAGATTACCACGTCTTGGTTGTGTAGAGATTTTCTTGAAATCATCCAAAACTAATTTAGTGAAGATTCCAACAGCTGGACATAAGGACAAGGGGGGAAACCTCGTTGATCTGGGTATAACATCCTGAGGGAACATACCTTGTTTCTCAATACTCTGCTCTTGTAATAATTCCTCCAAAATGGAGAGGGCCTCCCGCTCAGCTGTACTATCCAGGCCAAAATCCAATGTACCACGATTATGTAGTTTTTTCATAATCAATTAAAGGGAGAAGATATAAAGATCTTTCATAGCTGTAAACAGATGAAATGGGTTAGTTGGTGCAAAGGACAGACCTCTACTCAGTACTTCGCATTGTGCTGGACTGAGATTATGTGATGATAGATTAATTACCTGTAGGCTTGTCTTAAGGCCCCGTCACACTAAGCGATGCAGCAGCGATCCCGACAACGATACGACCTGTCAGGGATCGTTGCTGCATCGCTAATACATCGCTGGTGAGCTGTCAAACAGGCAGGCTCACCAGCGATGAGGGGAGCAGCGATATCGTGGAAAGAATCGTTCCACGATGTCCTGCTCCCGTTCCCAGCCTGCTGCTTAAGCAGGAGCAGGCTGGTAACTATGGTAAATATCGGGTTACTAAGTGCGCGTGTGCCCCTAGTAACCCGCTGTTTACCATGGATACCACTCTGCTACCGTGCGCTGGAGCCTCCGCTCACCGTAGCAGAGTGGTATCTATGGTAAACAGCGGGTTACTAAGTGCCCGTGTGCCCCTAGTAACCCGCTGTTTACCATGGATACCACTCTGCTACCGTGCGCTGGAGCCTCCGCTCACCGTAGCAGAGTGGTATCTATGGTAAACAGCGGGTTACTAAGTGCGCGCGTGCCCCTAGTAACCCGATATTTACCATGGATACCAGCCAGATCGTTGGTCCCGCTGGTCACACACAGCGATGTGTGCTGGCCAGCGGGAGGCCAACGACCAAAAAATGGTCCAGGACACTTTGCAACGATCAGCGACCTCACAGCAGGGGCCTGATCGTTGCAAAGTGTCACACATAGCGACATCGCTGGTGAGGTCGCTGGTGAGTCACCAAAACCGTGACACAGCAGCGATCTCGCTAGCGATATCGCTTAGTGTGACGGGACCTTTAGTTTTTTTTATCCTGTTGATTGTTTGTCAAATTCTTACGTTTAGCAGCCAATCTAGTTTTGTTGTATATAAAAATAGGGGTTTGGCCATCATTTCCCTCCATACTTGTCTTTGTTTGACTTTCATCCACAGATGTAACGGATACACTTGATCCCGATCTAGAACGAGATCCAGGTCTAGTGTAATGCGTAGTACGTGATCGACTAGTATTCATCTTCCACTTATAAACCCGACTGGTCGCTTTATCATTTGAGTCTCTTTGGAACTTCTTAGTTTTAGTAGATACAATTTCTTTCTCCCATAATTGGAGATCATGATCTAACTCTTCACTGAGTTTTTTCAATGCGTCAGCTGATAATTCCTTTTTTAAGATCTCCTGTAATTCCTCTATTTCGTTTTCAAGACTATTCAATGTGGTTTGATTAAAGTTACATAGTAGTTCCATAAAACCTTTTGCACATGAGTCTGCTAAGTCCTCCCATTTGGACTTGAAAACATCATCTTCCAGAGGGAAGGACGGGAACACCTGCACCCTCAATCCACGGGGAATTAATCCTCTTTGAATGTACTTCTCGAGGAAGGCACGATTCCACCATGTTTTAATCCTTTTATTTAAAAGGCTCTTAAGTCTCACCACCGTTTGTTGTAAACCCTTGTCACTGGTATCAATCATAAAGCCAGAGTCATCCTTAAACACTTCATTCAATTTAAGGAGCCACGCCTGATCACGGGCCCTAAAGTCCATATTACCCTTTGAATCTGCTGTGAAGGACACAGAAAAATAGACAATTAACCATACATTCATCAGGTGCATAGTAATGAACCACTCTACCCAAGTTTGGGTCCCAAAATATGAGAAATACTGGCCCCATATCATGCTCCATACAGGATTCTTGCCCCATATAACGCTCCATACAGAATACTGGCCCCCATATAGTGCTCCATGCAGGCTGGGCCCCAAATAATGCTCCATGCAGGCTGAGCCCCATATAATGCTCCATGCAGGCTGGGCTCCATATAATGCTCCATGCAGGCTGGGCCCCATACAATGCTCCATGCAACCTGGGTCCGATAGGATGCTCCATGCAGGCTGGGTGCCATACAATGCCTCACATAATGCCCCACGCAGTCAGGGCCCCATATAATGCTCCACGCAGGCTGGGTTCCATATAATGCCCCACTCAGGCTGGGCCCCATATAATGCTTCATCCTGTATGGGCTCCATATAATGTCCCATGTTGTATGGCCCCCATATAATGCCCCATCCTGTATGGGTTCCATATAATGCCCCACCTTGTATGGGCCCCATATAATGCTCCATGCCTCCATACATAAAATAATCAAATACTCACCTCTCCTGCTGCTGCTACTCTGCTCTGCTCCGGACTCCTCAGCGTCGCCTTCTTCCTCCTCTCTGCGCTGTGACTGCGCGCCGGAGTACCCGACGGTGAGTGGGCCCCCCGTCTGCTCAGGGGGGCCCCGGCGCTTGCCTGGGTGCTGATGCCGGGCCTGGTTATAAGGTATAGCAGTACAAGATCACTGCTATTCCTTATGACCTGTCAGTGCTGCAAAATGTACTGTGCATGATCAAGCTATCTTGCTAGTGCCTGGTGACCCGAATGTCGACATGACAACACTGGCACTGAGTGCTGGCTGTCATTTGTCAGAATCAGCTGACACCTGGCAGCGATCACGCCCGCATAGCCTCTGTGCCCACGCGATTGCCAAGATGTAATAATGCGTATCTGGTCCATAAAGCCCAGAGCACACGGACGTATTATTACGTATAATGTCAGAAAGGGGTAAAAATAATTTATGTCTTTTGTATTATCAACCAAACCTGCTTCTTTGGTGCGATTTTTTTTTTTTTTTAAAGGTAGATTTTCTTCTTTTACCTTATATAAAGGTTCTCTGAATTAATGTTTAAGACATCTTTAAGCTTGTTTCAAATTCAGGAGATCATTTTGAACCCCTATAGTTAAGGATTTTTTGTGTAACCTTTCTAGAGTGCTTATTTGATAGAGCAAGGAGGAAACTTCTTTTTCTCTAACCTTTTTTAGGTGGGAACTTAGCGCGAGCAATTCACCTCGAATAACAGCTTTATGTGCTTCCCAAACCACTGGGGGAGGGGTGCCAGATCCTGAGTTTTCAAGGAAGTAGAAATCTAAAACCTTGGATATTTTGGTAATAATTTCCTCATTACCCAGCATAGATTTGTTTAACCTCCATGTAAAGTGAAGCTATGGCCAATTCCAAGAATACAGGTTCATGATGAGATAGCGTTATAAAACCAATTGAGGTAGATTTAATCAGGGACAAACACAAGCTTTGAAGAAAGATGTAGTCGAGGCTATGATATGTGGAGTGTGGATTAGAGAAAAAAGTTAATCTTTCATAGAGGTTGAGGAGGCTCCAGATGTCAATAAGTTGTAAGGAATTTAAAGATAAATGGATTCTTTTGAGGGCTCTTTATGATAAAGTGGAGAGAGCAGTGGAAATGTCAAAGAGTGGATTTAAAGTGGTGTTAAGATCTATACCTAGTATGAGAATGCCCTCTTTGAAGGAATTCAGGGTCTCTAATGTTCTGATGAGCCATGCTGATTGGCCCTTGTTTGGTACTTCAAGGTTACAGAGTGTGACAGTGGTATTAGTAACATATCCCTTAACAAAAACTTATCTGCCTTCTGCATCAATTAAGTGATGTTTTGACGTGAAGGGCAAAATTTTGGGTATTGCAATGCTAACTCCCTTAGCTGTAGCTGAGCTACACCTATGGAACCATAGACGAAACTTACCGTATTTTTCGGACTATAAGACGCACCAGACCATAAAATGCACCTAGGTTTTAGAGGAGGAAAAGAGAAAAAAAATATAAGCAAAAAATGTGGTCATGATGCCCTGTTAAGGGGGAGGGGGTCTGCTGCTGACACTGTTATAGGTGTAATGTCCCCTAATTCTGTTAATATCCCCATCCTGGTATATATGGCCTTCTCTTTCCTGTTATACATGGCCCTCATCCCCATCCTGATATGTATGGCACCCCAATCCCCCATCCTGGTATGCAAGGCTCCCTCATCCCTCTTCCTGGTATGTACAGTATGGCACCCTTCATCCTGTTATGTATGGCCCCCCTCACACCCATCCTGGATTGTATGGCACCTTCATCCTCTTCCTGATCTGTATGGCACTCTTCATCCCTATATGTATGGCCCCCCTCATCCTGGTATGTATAGCCCCCCTCGTCCTGGTTTGTATGGCTCCCTACATCCATGTATGTATGGCCCCCTTCATCCTTGTATGTATGGCCCCCCTCATGCCTCATCCCTGTATGTATGGCCCCTCTCATGCCTCATCCCTGTATGTATGGCTCCCCTCATCCCGCTATGTATGGCCCCCCTCATCCTTGTATGCATGGCCCCCTCATCCTGGTAGCCGCACAGCAGCTAAAGTGTGCGCGCTATTAGGGAGAATGAATGGTCACTGCTCCCCATACACGCAGTCCCAGCATGGTGAGCAGTGACTATTCCATTACAGAGCGTGACACAGCGCTGGAGGAGAGAGGAAGTGAGTATGAGTGTTTATTTTTTTTTTCTGTGCAGCGTGACGGGTATTAGGGGGTACCAAGCATACCTGAATGAGGTGGGCTTAAATACAGGGATGAAAGAGGCCATACATACCGGGATGAGGGGGGGCCATACATACAGGGTGCCATACTTACCAGGAGCCGGGCTGCAGGCACAGTGTGCCAGTTATTAAGGAAAATTAATATTCACTACTCCCCACGCCCATGGACGTGGGGAGCAGTGAATATTCATTTTCTTTAGTAGCGGGCACAGTGTAGGCTGCAGCAGGTGGCTGCTGCCTCCTATGCACCGCTATTCCGCCACTGTCGCTTCCCCCACCACCCACAGCCACAGTATTTATGTATATCGGACTATAAGACATACCCCCACTTTGCTCCAATATTTTGGAGGAAAAAATTGCGTCTTATAGTCTGAAAAATACAGTAGATCCAGAAATATTTGGAGTGCGGCCTGATTTGCAGGCTATTGAAGCATACTATGGAACCTTGATTTCCAAATGAAAACCTTCTGAACTGTGTCAATGACTGCCTTCTGGACATCTGTCAAGTCAACAGTCTTTCCCATGATTGTGGAGCCTACTGAAAAAGATTAATGGATCTTTTTAAACGCTTAGGAAGCCTTTGCAGGTGTTTTTTTGTTAATTATTTTAATTTGCTGAGATAATTAGTTTTGTGTTTTCATTGTCTGTAAGCCATAATCATCAACATTAGCAGAAATAAACACTTGAAGTAGATCACTCTGTTTTTAATGACCCTATATAATATATCAGTTTCACTTTTTGTATTGAAGAACTGAAATGATTTAACTTTTTGATGATATTCTAATTTAGTGAGATGCACTTGTACTTGTAACTTGAAGACATACTTGTAACTTGAAGGTGAGCATGTGGGTAAACATTTTGTAGTACAGAGTCAAAGAAAAATATTTATGGTGTGATGTGTTCACTACGGACCCTCTCTTTATCATAATTATATTCTCACCACATTTTACTATCACTTTCATTTTACTATTACTTAAACAAAAGCCAAGTTTTATGTCCTGCTACAGATAGATTATTGCAATGGTCTTCGGCCTTCCTGCAATTTATTGTAATTTCATCCCTCCAAGGAACATTTCTTCTGCAGGTTTATTCAAACACGACATAAACCAGTGCAGAGATCAACATAAACGTGGCCTTTCTGGCAATATGAGAAAACAAAACATAACTTATAGCACAGTCCATATACCTGTTGGGATCTGTCCCCTCAGGGTACAATCAACAGTCCTGCACAGTTGCACATAACCACTTCCCTGGAGGTCTCTGGCCTCTACACACACAGAGAGAGAAAAAAACCATCAGTGGCTGGGCATTAAATTTCCTGAACCAAACCCTTGGGGTGGAGATGTGGTGAGCAGACGCTGCTGCATGTAACAGAGCAGGGCTTGAACAGCACAGATGCCGGGGAAGCGGCCCTGTACAGATGCCGGGGAAGCGGCCTGGGCCCCGATAACGAGTGGGCCCCACTGATGGCCCAGGGCCATGTGACATGCCTGAGGCCCTGCACTGCCACATGACTGAGGAGCTGGACGGGACACAGGCCAGGGGGCAGGTGAGCGAGCTTCCCCAATCCCCATATAAAAAATATTTCTAATGTGTGTGCGCATGTATGATGTGAATGTCTGTGTATGTCAGTGTGTATGACTGTGTATATATATATTGATATCTGTTTTATATGTGTCTTTAAGAATGTGCTCAAATATGTATGTGTATGTATCTAAGCATGTCTGTATATTGTGTGTGTATATCTGTGTACCATGTTCATGTGTGTATGTGTGTGCATACCTGTGTGCCGTGTGCATGCGCATGTCTGTGTACTGTGTGTGCATGTCTGCGTATTGTGTGCATGTCTGCGTATTGTGTGCATGTCTGCGTATTGTGTGCATGTCTGCGTATTGTGTGCATGTCTGCGTATTGCGTGCATGTCTGCGTATTGTGTGTGTGCGTGTCTGCGTTTTGTGTGTGTCTTCGTACTGTGTATGTGAGCGTGTCTGCGTATTGTGTGTGTGTGCGTGTCTGCGTATTGTGTGTGTGCGTGTCTGCGTATTATGTGTGTGTGCGTGTCTGCGTATTGTGTGTGTGCGTGTCTGCGTATTGTGTGTGTGCGTGTCTGCGTATTGTGTGTGTGTGTCTGTATTGTGTGTGTGTGCATGTTTGCGTATTGTGTGTGTGCATGTTTGCGTATTGTGTGTTTGCGTGTCTGAGTATTGTGTGTGTGTCTGCTTATTGTGTGTGTCTGCGTATTGTGTGTGTGTGTGCGTGTCTGCGTACTGTGTGTGTGTGTGCGTGTCTGCGTACTGTGTGTGTGTGCGTGTCTGCGTACTGTGTGTGGGCCTGCGTGTCTGCGTACTGTGTGTGGGCCTGCGTGTCTGCGTACTGTGTGTGGGCCTGCGTGTCTGCGTACTGTGTGTGTGTGCGTGTCTGCTTACTGTGTGTGCTTGCATGTCTGCGTACTGTGTGTGCGTGCATGTCTGCGTACTGTGTGTCTGTGTGCGTGCATGTCTGCGTACTGTGTGTGTGTGCGTGTCTACATACTGTGTGTGTGCCTGCGTGTCTGCGTACTATGTGTGTGCGTGCGTGTCTGCGTACTATGTGTGTATGTCTGTGTACTGTGTGTGTGTGCGTGTCTGCGTACTGTGTGTGTGTGCCTATCTACATACTGTGTGTGTGCCTGCGTGTCTGCGTACTATGTGTGTGCGTGCGTGTCTGCGTACTGTGTGTGTGTGCGTGTCTACATACTGTGTGTGTGCCTGCGTGTCTGCGTGCTATGTGTGTGCGTGCATGTCTGCGTACTATGTGTGCGTGTCTGCGTACTGTGTGTGTGCGTGTCTGCGTACTGTGTGTGTGCGTGCATGTCTGCGTACTGTGTGTGTGCATGCATGTTTCCATATGTGAAGGATGAGGTGGCAGCCTGGGACCTGTGTTGTGTACCTATATTTCTCCGCCGTATCTGTGCTTCATGAATCGTGGTATGTGCTAAAGGCGTCTACTGAGACTCTTTCGCCCGGGGCCCACAAAAACCAGGAGCCGGTCCTGGTAGGAGATCTGCTATGTTCCCAAATGATAATCCGCATGTGCTATGCACATGCTGCGGAAATTTCCGCTGCGGTTATCATTGTGGAAAAGTCCGCAGCACTACCAATTATTTTGCGGAATCGCGGTGATTTCGCCACCATTGACTTGCATTGAATCGCTTAATATCCGCATGACTACATGTGCACATGTGGATATTAAGCGATTCAATGTGCGGATGGTACCCATGTCTGGATAAGAGGAGACTCTCCTCCAGACCCGGGTACCATAGTACCTGTAAAGAAAAAAAAAAGAATTTAAAATAAAAAATACATTATACTTACCTTTTGATTTGTCCCCAACCTCCATAGCGTCCTGGCTCCCCGGCAGCTCACGTTGGTCTAAAAGGACCTTCCATGACGTCATTTATTCATGTGACGGGTCACATAACCGCTGACGTCGGTGGTCGCGTGACCCATCGCATAACTAAATTACGTCATGGAAGGTCCTTTTACACCACCACGAGACACCGTAGAGACCGGACGCATCGAATTAGGAGACCGGGGGCCATCGGAAGGTGAGTATATGGTTTTCTTTTTATTTTTTACCATTTTTATTCTTTATTTTAACAAACTTGGTCACTCTTTATAAAATCCATGCCGTTTGCTTGGATTTATATAGTTTTACCAAGTTGTCAAGCACTTTCCAAGTGATGCTAAAATCGCTTAGAAAGCTCTTGACAACCCGCATGCGAAATCGCATGATCAAAACCCTTCACAAACGTTTTGTCTGCCAGGTAGATGCAGAAACGCTCAGGAAAAATCTGGAGCATTTCTGCATCATGGGCACATAGCCTGACAGCCACTCACAAAAAAGATCCAACCCTGTCATGGCCGATTAACCCCTCTGAGCACATAACATGCTGGAGTCAAATGGTTTTCACATCACGGGAGATAGCAATCTGCGTGATGCATATCTCCCCCCTACTTACATTGCCAGTGATCCTTTCAAACCGTCCTGTGGCAGGTTTTGACAACTAGATGTGGTGTTCAGCTTTCACACCATTTATGGTTTCTGGTCTCCGTCAGAATACCGACTCTGGATCAATCTTACGGAACGGAAAACAATTTTTCTGACTCTCAGTTTTTCCTCATGCTGAGGAACCTTTAGCTTTGAGAACAGATGAACATCTCGACAGCGATGGCCTACTTTGAACCATTAGCAGAGCACATAGTGTGGTTGCTGACTTTGCCAGGCTAGTTAAACCTTGTGTCTGTTCACTTGGCTTGTTGCATTCCGTGACATGCTGTAACATTCCCAGAGTCCCCTATTCAAAAGAAAGAGACTAAAAAAGGCTTCTTTCAGGCTCATTATGGAGGAGAAAGTTTCTGCATACCATTTGTTTATTGTAAAGGAAGCGCAGTGGGATGTGCCTTCCTACACAGAATGCCACAGCAAAGGAGGGTATACTATGTAATATAGGTTTTCCTTAGTCAGCTTCTATAGCGGATAGATGCCTTGACACTCATCCTGACCGTGGCCAATGTCAGACATATACCTCTTGAGGGCATGCACCTACCAGTGAACACAAATGCTGTGTATACCTAGCTTCACAGTTGATCACATTAGTTTGAACTTCTTTAGTGCCAATGTCAAGTGTGACAGTGACATTTAACTGACTACTACATAGTGGTCCTCAGTTCTGTTGACCATCGGCCCTCCATGTAGTACAACCACAGGTTTCTGAAGGGTTATTGTAAAGTTTTTTGTTTTATTTTTAAGTAGTAAATGAAAACTCTATGTAAATTTGGAATCTCATAAGTAAACTGGCCTGTAGAGCAGAGTCAACATATCACCAACAGATTACCATTAAGTGAACGGCGCTAATCAGTGATGAGAGAACACTAAAATGCTCAGGTGCTCGTTGCTAAGGTCAGGCAAATCGTAATGCTCGGATGGTCAACACAAGCAGCCCAATGTTATTCAGTGGGAAACTCGAGCATTTTTCCGGCGGTTCCCCTGGAGTTCTGAAGGGGGCCGAAAAATTGGCCAAATCGGTGGAAACAGTGCTGAATTGTTATGGAAACAGCATGGGGAAGACCTCTGGAAGCATTGACTCCCTGGTCACTGCTGTTAACATTTTTACTCCACTTTTACTGACTGCGAATAAAACATACAAAAAGTAAGCCAAAATGGACTTTCCTTGAAAAAAATGGTAAGGAACATTCTTTCCAGGGTAATGACTTGTATGTAAAGCAAAAACACAAATGCTCCACCAAACGTTGGGTTATGTTCACACATAGCGTTTTTGATGCGTTTTTGCACTTTTGCATTGCTTTCAACAATGAAAAATACATACATCAGTAAATGTGATTTTAACATTTTACTACCTTATCTGGCCATATGGTGTTTAAGACATGATCAGACAAATCCTGTTTCATTTATGAAGGAGGTACTCTGAAAGTCGCAAAGCCTATTTTTACAAGGCCTTCACTTTGCCCTTACTATTGTTAGACAGCCGTCAGCCGGCTATGCTTTGTTGTTCCCATTATTAAGGAGTGGGTCTCTTATTGTCACGGGTGTAAAATAATACTTCTTTCTGTATTATTTTCTCTACTGAGGACTTCTCAAAGTATCAATATCACGATATTCTTATAAAAAAATGTATCTATTTATTCTTGGATTGTCCATTAAAAAGAATCAGATTGCAGCAGGTACATACAATAATTAGTTATAAAGTAATTGTCCATTTGTCCATAATTAGCTTAATTGTTGAGATTCACCCATCTTTCCTTGGATCCTGGCTGGTAAATCATGTCTTTGTCCAGCACGTGTCCAGGCCTACGTCAGCTGCTTCTCAGCATGCATGAAGATTCTTCTTGTGGGGTGGGAAGAACAAGAGAGCCCCCCCTTTCTGTACCATGGGCTTTTATAGCCAGTCGTATGGCACACCTGTTCTACATATGGTAGTGAACTAAAAATACACACACAAATAGCGCATGTCAACTAGACACGATGGCTGATGCAATCCTTGTATAGAACTCAAAATTAAGGATAAAATGAATATCCATTATTAATTAACATTCCAAATGAATTTCCATAATTAACCATTTAGCAACGGGTGTGTCAGAAGTGGCAGACTGTCGCCCTGCAGTTGGCTGCAGGAGATCTCTACTTTTGGCATTACAGACATCTTACAGACTGTCTCTAGGACCTAGCGGCTACCTTCCTCTTGTTAAATAACTCCCTGGTCTGGGTGTATAAATACCTGCTGTGTATCATAGGGAGGTACTGGCAATATTCATTTACTTCTTGTGAAGGCTTTTGCAAGAGCAGTACTGCTTCCTCTCTGGTGCCTGAGTACGTGTGCGCATTTGTTTGGAGTTGTCTAAAGCTAAACAATTTCCCCTGTTTGTCGTCCCTTATTGCCTTTAGTGTTCTGTGGGGATCGACTACTGGTCATCTCCTCCCTTCCCTAGCCTGAGTCTAACGCCAGGGAAGGACAGAGCAAGGTACGCGTGCGACAATTGGTGAAGAGCCAATATAGGGTCGATAGGGGAGATGGGATGACATTATACCAGACTAGGAGGTTTCCACTCCCCCCTTTCCCTAGAGTCTGGGCTCTCTTTTTCTCTTCCCTTTGTGTTGCTCTAAGTCTTTCCATACTTTGCATGACGTTATCGCCGGCCAAGCACATTTTGAAAAGGAAAAAAAAAACAAAAAAATAACCTGACACTTTTTTTCTCTGTGTGTTTTTGGGCGTGGACCTTTTTTTTTTCCTTTCTCCCCTGGTTTGGGTTCAGTTGCAGAGCTCGCAGAGTAGTTCCGCTCTCTGTCTCTGGAGGTGAATGACCAGGTTGCCAATGTTGGGTCTCTGCATGTAGGCCTGCCCAGCCTGAACCCAAGGTTGCCCTCCCGGACAGGTATTCTGGAGGTAGGGACAAATTTTTTGTAATCAAGGAGGCATGCAAATTGTATTTTGAACTTCGTCCCTATTCCTTCTGAAATGAGGAGCAACGGATTGGAATTGTGATCTCTCTACTGCAGTGAGATCCTCAGTCGTGGGCGTTTTCTTTACCGCAGGACTTGGTTTGTCTCCAGTCTTTGGAGGTTTTTTTTGAGGCTCTGTCCCTCATCTATGATGACCCTGACCGAGTCGCCTTGGCTGAGTCGGTTAGTGTAAATGTACAATTCAGAATTCTGTATATGGGCAACGGATTCCAAATGGAATGACTCAGCCCTTAGAAGTCAATTTTGTGAGGGGCTTTCTGAAAGGTTGAAAGATACCTGAAACCCCTCAGTCCTTGGAGGCTGCCATGCCGTTGGCCATACGTCTTCATAGATGCCTTTGGGATAGACGAGTGATACCACCTTCTCCGAGGCCTTCTGGTCGGGGTTGTGTACCTCTGCAGGGGGAGCGGTCTAGGGGTGTACCAGTACTGGGGGAGGTGGAGGAACCCATGCAGTTAGGGGGTATCTCTGCATCATACATCTCCCTGAAGATTTGCAAGAAAATATGCGTATTTTTTTTGTGGGAAAAAGGGACATTTTGTTGGGACCTGTCCTTCAATTCCTAAACAAAAGGAGACTCGATTAACTCTTGGTAGTCTGGAGTTGGATAACCAAGGGGTGCATTTGTGGCCAACCTGCAGTTCCAGCTTTGTCCTGACAGCAGATGTGGTGCTAGAGAGCAAAACCGAGAAAATTTCTGTGTTTGTTGACAGTGGTGCCGGAGTCGGCATGGTTGATGCTGAGTTTGTGAAAACTCATGGTCTTGCTTGCTGTACTTTAGATAAACCTATTTCCATTTTCCCCATCGACTTGGCACCACTTGCTCAGAAAGCATTTACTCAGATTGTACATAATGTAAAACTGAGGGTGGGGTGAGTTCATTGTGAAATATTTCCTTGCTATGTCTTGGACAATCTTCCCACACCGATTGTTTTGGGTATTTCCTGGCTTGTTAAACATAACCCATTGGTGGATTGGCAAATGGGAGATTATTGAATAGGGAGATTACTGCCATGAGAACTGTTTAGATATTTCCCTTGCTACTGTCTCTACGGAAATATCACCTGCTTTTCTGTCTGGTTTTGAGGATGTTTTTTCTGAGAGGGGGTGTCAGGATTTGCCTCCTCGTCGTTTTTATGACTGTCCTATTAAACCTAGCCCCGGAGCTAAACTACCGAAGTCCAGACTGTATAATCTTTCTGGCCCTGAGAGACAAACCATGAAGGATTTCATTGCGGAAAGTCTGGAGAAGGGACATATCAGAACCCAATCTTCGTCCGTGGCGGCAGGGTTCTTCTTTGTGAAGAAAAAAGATGACTGTCTACATCCCTGTTTAGATTTCCGGGCATTAAATCAAATTACTATCCTTGGCCAATACAATCTTCCTCTGATTCCTGATTTGTTCATCAAGGTTGTTGGAGCTAAGGTAGTCTCCAAGTCGGATTCAAGGGGAGCCTCCAATCTGGTTAGAATCAGAGAGGGGGAAGTCCAGAGCTGTAAAGTCGAGGTCGGTGTCCATTTTGGTGGAGTCTTAATCGTAGTCGGTATAAAATGCTGGGCTGTGGAGTTGGTAAACCAAACCTTCGACTCCAACTCCGACTCCTCGATTTCCATGACACCCACTCCAACTCCGACTCCACGATTCCATCGTATATTGCTTTGGAATTCCTAACTAAATAAACCATCAATTCTCTCCCTAGCTCAGCAGCACCTCTCCCTACTCTGCCTGTCTGAAGGGTAGGGTCTTTATGACCGACAAATCTTGAATCTGGAATTTCTATGAACAATAAAATATTTCAGTCTATGTGAAGAAGCCAGTGCCAGGTCCTACTTGTGCACCGAAGTATACCCAGAAGTGTAGTGTTTGGTATCATAAGTATTTTTTCTCAGGAGTTGGAGCCAAAACCAGGAGTGGGTGATAAATGAAGAATTTGTGCTTTTGTTTCTATTTTATACCTTTTCTTTGATTGTTCTTCACCTGGTTTTGACACCCACTCCTGAAAAAATATACTGACCGAATACTGACCAAATACTCATAGTGGGGCCGCGGCCAAATACGGATAGTGGGGCTATGGCCTAAGGCCAAGGATTGAAACTCACAACTTAGTCATTGAATTCGGGTTTTTTCTTTTTGTCCCATTGCCACAGGTATATAAAATCCAGCACCTAAATATGCAGCCTGCCCCTTCAAACATTTGTAAAAGATTGACTCATTTTAAAGAGCATCCTGAATTCAGCATGTTTCTGTAAGGCCTCATACCCATATGTGAGAAAAAAAAGGTCCGTATTCTAGACCGAAGAAACGGACGAGTGCCATGCGAGTGTCATGCGACTGCTATGCGATTTTTCACACCTAGCATCCGTATGGCATCTATATACAATGCGTTTTTTTTCTCTGCAGCTATTATTCTGCAATCACTTACAGGATCATTTACAGTGTTCTGTGCTACAGAATGGTAATGTATCCGTAAAAATCAGATGGCATACAGATGGTCCGTATGCCGTCCGTTTTTTTTCCTCGCACCTATTGACTTGCATTGGCGAGTCTCGTCCGAGATACGCGGCAATATGCAGCATGCTGCGATTTTTTTTCTCAGTTCGATTTCAGCTGAGAAAAAAAATCGCAAATTAGATGTAACCCATTGATTAACATTGGTCAGAGTGCAATCCGATTTTTTATCGGATTGCACTCTTCCGTTTTTCTCGCAAGTGAGCCCTAATAACATGTTGTCACAAGTCAGTTCATGAAAGTCCAAAACAGACATGGTTGGGTGAGTTTGGAGTGGAAGAACTTGACTGACCTCAACTCTATCAGATACATTTTGGCTGAACTAGAGATTACAAGCCAGGTCCTCTTGTCCAACATCAGTCGCTAACCTGATAAATTCTCTTCTGGATGAATAGATAAAAAATTGCACACAAAAAAAAAAGTTTTTTTTTAAATGCCTTCCAAATGCGTGGGAGCTGTAATATTTGCAAAACGAGATCAACTCCATATTAATGACCATGCATTTAGAATGGAATATCATAAAAGCTCCTTTGGGATTAATGTGTATGTGTCCCAATTGTTTTATCCCAATAGTGTGTAATAGGTTCTGCATGTGTAAATCTTAAGGTGAATGAGAATTATAATCAGTTTTTGTATAAATTGTAGGAAACTATAAACAAAAAGAAAAAGCAAAAAAAACAGTCCATTGGAAGACGCCGGTAACAGATAATGAAGATGAGGAGGTGCAACCAAGGTAAGCAAGAAATATGGCTATCATTCCGGTATTGTTACATTGTAGTATAAGGCTCTGTTCACATGTCCAGTAGTTATTTCCATTTTTGGATCCATTTGATATGATAAAAATGGAAATATTCAATGCAAAATTATGTCATTTAAATGGGGACGAGAATGTCTTAGGCTGTGTGCCCACGTAGCGTTTTTCAAGCGTATATGCTGCGGAATTTCCGCAGCGTAAACGCTTGTAAAACGCATGTATATCCGCCCCCCATTGTCCCCAATGGCATTCCGCAATGTCAATGCCCATGCTGCGGATTTTTCCGCAGCGTATATGCTGCGGTCAAAAATCCGCAGCATGTTCATTAATTTTGCGGAAGCGCTGCGGGATCAATGTGCGGATGGTACCCAAGTCTGGAGGAGAGGAGACTCTCATCCAGACCTGGGTACCAAAGAACTTGTAAAAAAAAGAAAAAATAAAGTTTATACTTATCTTCTGATGTTTTCCCTCCGTCGCGCTGTTGTCTGAAGGACGTGCCACGTCATTGAGTCATGTGACCCATCACATGACTCAATGACGTCACCGCAGGTCCTGCACACAACAGCGAGAGCCGCTCAAGACTCCGGACGGGGCAGAGAATGCATCGGTAGGTGAGTATAAACTTTATTTTTTACCATTCTGATTCTTTTTTTTAACTATTACTTGGTCACACTATATAAATCCATGCCGGTTGCATGGATTTATATAGTATGAACAAGTTGTCAAGCACTTTTCCAAGTGATGCTTAAATCGCTTGGAGAAGTGCTTGATAACCCGCATGCGGAAATGCATGCAAAGACGCCTCACAAACGCTTCTACCTGGCGGGAAAACCGCATGTAATATCCGCATGCGATTTTCCCGCCAGGGAGAAGCGTAAAAAATATGCTTCAGGTCCGCAACGTGGGCACATAGCCTTAAATTGTCTTCTTTTTTTACTACATTCCATTTTTTTAGCATGATAAATGTGAGGAGCTGCCCATTTTCTAAAGACTATGATACTTTTCCAGCAATGGACCACCATTTTTGTTAATATTATTATTGTGTTTTATTAGTGATTTACTTGTCATGTTTTATATAGTTCTGCTAACTTGTCAGTGTGTACACTAGATTCACTTGTAAAATGTCCAGCATTCCACTAATCTGTATCTCAGGACATCTTTATCACAGGAGTCCATTGTTTCAAACAGCCAATGGTCTCATTAGGTGAGTGGATTGAGACACAGTGGAGCCGTCATCACAGGGGGTCTTACATCTTTTCTCAAATGAAGGCTTCTAGAATATTCTTCATTGCTTTTGGCTTACAGTGAATGCTTGAGTGGGAGGGTGATCACTTCTGTGCTGGGAGGGGGCTGACCCCAGAGATGTAGAGAAAAAGACATGTTTTAGTGGGAGAGTTGATGTAAGGACACTGAAGAGATAGGACCTATGGCTGTGGCAGAAGAGATGATGGATGGATGGCTTGTGGAGTGTTGGAGCTCAGTTATCAACTGATCCCAGGTTGAGAACTTAAGGACTGAGAGAACTGTATTTTGGCCATTTACTTGGAATGCAAAATTATGTCATTTAAATGGGGACAAGAATGTCTTAAATTGTCTTCTTTTTTTACTGCAGTCCATTTTTTTAGCATGATAAAAGTCAGTGTTACATGGATTTTAATGGATGTCATCTGCCGTGCCACCTGTTAACTAATTGTTTTTTAGAACTGTGAATGCCCAGAACACTGGATAATTCAAAAATCACAGAATGCAAAAATACCCCACAGGAAACCCAAAACAGTATTCAATGTGAAAGTAGTGGACAACCCCTTTAACTGTATTGACTGAACAGTACCATTATATGCCACCATAACATTACTAAATATGTAACTGTAACGAATACTGCCATAAAGCTAGTAAATTATAAAATAATACTTTTCTAACATGACTTTAGCACCACCATACTGTAACTGAAAAGCAACATCATATTGTGACTTGATTGCTTGGGGGCTCAGCAGTTGGATCCCCAGCAATCAGTATGTTGTCACTTAATTCTAATTCTCATATAGAAGTTGGCTAAACCTATAATTTGGTCTTGAATCGGTTGACTATCTAATGTCTGTGGGGGCAGGGCTGATTGTAGCTTTTTTGTTGCCAGACGTGAATATTCAAGTGTCACTGCTCCCAGCAGTTCAATATAAACCTGTAATGAATAGACACAATTCCATCATTGTTTTTTTTGGAGTTTTGCTTTTAAGATATTGATTGTGTGGTAAAAGTGACATGTGAACATGATTCTCCAGGTCATTGCAATTACAGCAGTACCAAACTATCATAGATTTTTACTTTTTGTAAAAAAAAATGAAGATTTGGTTTGTGATGCCATTTTTGAAGACCTGTTATATTTTTATTCTTCTGTCCATAGAGCAATGTGAGGGCTGTTTCTTGCTTTGTAAGTTGAAATATTTATTGAAATCAATTCTGAGTGCAGAGAACATTTTGATGGCTTTTTGCTGCATTTTTAGGTGTGAAAAAGCAGTTCTATTACTTTTTTTCTCTGTACTGTATGGCTAGGTTGACACATGTTGGGTTTTTCAGTGTTTTTTGCTGCAGATTTTTATGCAAATTTTCAGCTGCATTTTGCAGTACCAGCAAAGTCTATAAGAAACCAGAATTCTCTATTCACACATCTTTTTTTTGCGTAATTTGGGCCTTGGTTGGGTTTTGGAAAATATAGCATGTCACTTCTTTTAGCGTTTTTCCCCCATAGGAAGTAATGGGTGGGGAAAAAAATGCTGAAAAAACGCAGGTAACGTTTTTTCAGCGTTTTTGATGGCAAAATAGAATGGGGTTCTTTTTTCACAGAACTTTATGTACATGCATAAATAGAGTGTGGGGTTTTTACTCACTTGGGTGTGTCAGGAGCAAACAGGAAGCATTTTCCTTTAAATGTTCTTGTCAGTTTATTACTTCATAAACCAGACAAAAGCGTTCCTTTCCTGTGTTATACAGTTCAACTACCTTTTCCCATAGATCCATTGACAATTCTTTTACTTTCCCCATGACTCACAATCCACAAACGTCAGTGGCTGAATGAAAGATGCAAGAGTCTGTCTGGATCCCAGAAACTCACTCAGCTTTTATGCACACATACTGATTACAAGCAAACAGGTCACAGGTGAGGGTGTTACCTTTAGTAGCCATTCAAACCCATTTGTGACAAATTCTGTGCATGTTAAAAGGCCAAAATCACCAGGGTATGTGAACTTTTGATCAGGGTCATTTGGATGTTTTTGGTTGTCATTAAGATTTAAAAAGAGAACACAGTAGTTTGACAATAAGTGGCTTCACCCAACCAATAACCATGAGTGGAGAAAAAGTTTTTTGTTATCATTCATATTCTCTGAAACAAGGCCAAGTAACCAAAAATTTTGCCGGGGTATGTAAACTTTTGAGCACAACTATAGCTTCCCTGCTCTATGTTCTTCCTGGAAGTTGAAATCCTGTAGGGCTAAAAACCTAGGGTGACCCTAGCGTTTTTTCCTTTTTTTTCCCTTCATTCATCTGAGTGGGGCATGGTCGGATACAAATCTAAACTTTCGTGCGATTGTACCGTAACGTGTCCACCACCCACTTTATGGCCAAGCACTCCTTCTCTATGATAGAATATTTTTTCTCGCATGAGTACAGCTTCCCACTCAGGTAGAGAACAGGGTGCACCTCCCTGTGTATCTCCTGGGAAAGGACTGCTCCTAATGTGACATCTGATGCTTCTGTTTGGAGTATAAATTTTTTCTTGAAGTTGGGGGCAACCAGAACCGGTTGCCTACACAGAGCCACTTTCATTTCTTGAAAGGCCGTCTCCGCCTCTCCAGTCCATTTGGCCATGGCTCATTTTGTTCCCTTAATGAGATCAGGGGTGCGGCCATCATGACGAAGTTTGGGATGAACCTCCTGTAGTATCGCACGATTCCCAGGAAGGTTCTAACTTGCTTCCTCGACAGTGGTTTCGGCCAAGCTTGGATTGGTTCCAATTTAGTGATTTGGGGTTTGATCTCGACTCTACTCACTACATATCCCAGGTATTTGACTACTACTTTTCCCATGGCACAATTTTTTCAGATTTATTGAAAACCCCGCCTTCTTTCGAGCATCAAACACCACCTGGACCTTTTCCAGATGACTTTTCCAGTCCAGTTTGCAATATCATCCAGGTACAGTTAGGTGCATATATATTTGGACAGAGACAACATTTTTCTAATTTTGGTTCTAGACATTACCACAATGAATTTTAAACAAAACAATTCAGATGCAGTTGAAGTTCAGACTTTCAGCTTTCATTTGAGTGTATCCACATTAAAATTGGATGAAGGGTTTAGGAGTTTCATCTCCTTAACATGTGCCACCCTGTTTTTAATAGGACCAAAAGTAATTGGACAATTGACTCCAAAGCTATTTCATGGACAGGTGTGGGCAATCCCTTTCTTATGTCATTTTCAATTAAGCAGATAAAAGGCCTGGAGTTGATTTGAGGTGTGGAGCTTGCATTTGGAAGGTTTTGCTGTGAAGTAAACATGCGGTCAAAGGAGCTCTCCATGCAGGTGAAACAAGCCATCCTTAGGCTATGTGCCCACGATGCAGAAATGAAGCAGAAAATTTCTGCAGCATTTCTGCATCTCCCTGGCAGAAAAAACGCATGCAGATTGTGCATGCGTTTTTCCTGCCAGGGATATGCGGAAATGAAGCGTTCTTCATTTGCATTTCCGCATGCGGGTGTCAACCGCTTTCCAAGTGATTTTAGCATCACTTGGAAAGTGCTTGACAACTAGGTCACACTATATAAATCCATGCAACCGGCATGGATTTTTATAGTGTGACCTTAAAGAATGTTAAAAATAAAAAAATAAATCTTTACTTACCTTCCGATGGCCCCTGGTGTCTTGCTGCGCTCATGTGCTGGCTGCCGGTACATCGCGGGACACTGTACTGAAGGACCTGCCGTGACATGACTGTGACGTCAGCGTAGGTCCTACAGCCCTTCGCGATCTGCTCGCTAGCACAGGGAAGGAGTCCGGGGGCCGTCGGAAGGTGAATATAATCTTTATTTTTTATTTTATTCTTTTTTTTACAAGTTTTATGGTACCTGGGTCCGGAGGAGAGTCTCCTCTTCTCCACACCCGGGTACCATCCGCACATTAGAACGCATGGAAGGCGCATGTACAGATGCAGTGATGCATTTTTCATGCTCTCTAATGCAAGTCAATGGCAGCGAAAACGCAGCGCTACCGCAAAATTAATGGACATGCTGCGGATTTTTGAGCGCAGCATAAACGCTGCGGAAAAATCCACAGCATGGGCATTGAAAGTGCGGAATTGCATTGGTGACCATGAGGGAAGGTTTCCCAAGCGTTTACGCTGCGGAAATTTCGCAGCGTAAATGCTTGAAAAACGCATCGTGGGCACACAGCCTTAAGCTGCAAAAACAGAAGAAAAAAAACATCCGAGAAATTGCTACAATATTAGGAGTGGCAAAATCTACAGTTTGGTACATCCTGAGAAAGAAAGAAAGCACTGGTGAACTCATCAATGCAAAAAGACCTGGGTGCCCACGGAAGACAACAGTGGTGGATGATCGCAGAATAATCTCCATGGTGAAGAGAAACCCCTTCACAACAGCAAACCAAGTGAACAACACTCTCTAGGAGGTAGGCGTATCAATATCCAAATCTACCATAAAGAGAAGACTGCATGAAAGTAAATACAGAGGGTTCACTGCACGGTGCAAGCCACTCATAAGCATCAAGAATAAAAAGGCTAGACTGGACTTTTCTAAAAAAAACATTCTTTGGACAAATGAAACCAAGATCAATCTCTACCAGAATGATGGAAAGAGAAAAGTATGGCGAAGGCGTGGTATAGCTCATGATCCAAAGCATGCCACATAATCTGTAAAACACTGCGGAGGCAGTGTGATGGCTTGAGCATGCATGGCTGCCAGTGGCACTGGGTCACTAGTGTTTATTGATGATGTGACACAGGACAGAAGCAGCCGAATGAATTCTGAAGTATTCAGAGCCATACTGTGTGCTCAGATCCAACCAAATGCAGCCAAACTGATTGGTCGTCGTTTCAGACTACAGATGGACAATGACCTAAAACATAAAGCCAAAGCAACCCAGGAGTTTATTAAAGCAAAGAAGTGGAATATTCTTGAATGGCCAAGTCAGTCACCTGATCTCAACCCAATTGAGCATGCATTTCACTTGTTAAAGACTAAACTTCAGACAGAAAGGCCCACAAACAAACAGCAACTGAAAACCACCGCAGTGAAGGCCTGGCAGAGCATCAAAAAGGAGGAAACACAGCATCTGGTGATGTCCATGAGTTCAAGACTTCAGGCAGTCATTGCCAACAAAAGGTTTTCAACCAAGTACTAGAAATTAACATTTTATTTACAATTATTTCATCTGTCCAATTACTTTTGGTCCCTTTAAAAACAGGGTAGCACATGTTAAGGAGCTGAAACTCCTAAACCCTTCATCCAATTTTAATGTGGATACCCTCAAATGAAAGCTGAAAGTCTGTGAACTTCAACTGCATCTGAATTGTTTTGTTTAAAATTCATTGTGGTAATGTCTAGAACCAAAATTAGAAAAATGTTGTCTCTGTCCAAATATATATGGACCTAACTGTATATCATTGAGTATTTCTTATGGGGTGCAAGGATTCAATCCATGACTCTCTGGAAGGTGGTAGGGGTTCCCTGCAGTCCAAACTGCATCCGAACATATTGGAAGCATCTGTCCGGCATAGATAACTCAGTCTTCTCTTTAGGCTCCCTGTGAAATAGGGATCTGCCAATATTCCTTCATCAACTCCAAGGCGGTTATGTACCTTGCTGGCCCAAGTCTCTCGATCAGCTCATAGACACGCTGTATCGTATATTGGTCTAATTTGGAGACCTCATTCAACTACCGATAGTCATTGCAGATTCTCCATTCGCCATCTCGTTTTGAGACCAGTACAGTTGGGCTCGACCAACCGCTCTTGGATTCCTCAATGACCCTGAGTTTCAGCTTACGACTCACTTCTATGGAGAGCAACTCTCGTCAGGCCTCAGGAATCTGATAGGGCTTCAAGTTCACTCGCACATGAGGCTCCGTCAGAACCTCGTGCTTTATAACCTTTGTGCATCCCGGAAATTTTGAGAACAGATCCCTGTTCTTCTGTAGCAATTCCCGACACTGCTGTTTATGGTCTTTCATTAGTGTCTCCGCTATTGCGACTCCTCCAACCTCGCCTTCTGGTTTGGCCAACAAGCTCGGAGCTTCAACAGCCTCTATGTCTTGCCACGGTTTGATGAGATTCACGTGATGGATCTGGTATGGCTTACGTCATCCTGGTTGATGAATCTTATAATTCACTTCGAAAACATTTTTCACCACCTCATAGTGCTATTGCCACTTGGCCAAGAACTTGCTTTCAACAGTAGGAATTAACACAAGGACTCTGTCACCAGGAATGAACTGCCGCACTCTGGCTGATCGGTTGTAGACCCTGGCCTGAGCCTCTTGTGCCCGGAGGTGATGTTATTTTATGATGGACATCACCTTCGCAATCCTCTCCTTTATCAGGGCGACATGCTCGATGACGCTCCTCTGGGGTGTGACCTTGGCTTCCCAGGTTTCCTTTGCTACATCCAGGAGACCCCGCAAATGTCGGCTATACAGGAGTTCAAATGGCGAGAACCCAGTAGAGGCCTGTGGAACCTCTCAGATAGAGAACAACGGATACGACAGGAGACAATCCCAGTCTCTGCCATCCTTTTCTATGACCTTCCTCAGCACAGTTTTGTTGAACCTCTCCACGAGGCAATCTGTCTGAGGATGGTATACTGATGTTTTCAGTTGGGAGATTTGCCAGACCTTACGCAATTCCTTCATCACCTTACTCAAAAAGGGTGTTCCTTGGTCGGTCAGGATCTCTGTTGATAATCCTGTCCGGGAGAAAACATTGACCAACTCGCGAGTTATACTCTTGGCTGAGGAGTTTCTCAGAGGGATCGCTTCAGGATAGCGGGTGGCATAGTCCAAGATGACCAATATATATTGATGCCCACGAGCAGATTTATCGAGGGGACAGACCAAATCCATAGCAATTCTCTCGAACAGCACTTCAATGATGGGCAAAGGCACGAGGCGACTTCGAAAGTGAGAGGTGGGGTGGATAATCTGGCATGTAGGGCAGGACCTGCAATACTTTACTATTTCCTGGTGAAATCCAGGCCAATAAAGCTTCTGCATGATTCGTCCCTGAATTTTTTCCACTCCCAGATGTCCTTCCAAGACATGTGAATGGGCCATGTCCAACACCCTTAGTCTGTAGGGCCCTGTACCAATAACTGTTCCACAAGCTCCTCCCTCACTTTCGGAACACGGTACAACAACTCCCCACTCAACATTAAATAGAGAAGTCTTGTGTCAGCCCCCGGCTCCTGTGCAATCCCATTCATGACCGTGACATTATTAAAGGCTTCATCATAGTTAGGTCCTTATGTTGGGCATATCCAAAATTCTCACTGGTCACCCCTAACTCCGGAATGTCTGACTCAGGAGACACTATCGCCTCATCATCCACAAGAACACAAAAGGGAAATCCGTCTAACTCTGGGTGTGGTGATATCTCTTATGCTATGTTCACACACGTTTTTTTCTGCTGAAAATCTGCTGCTAACTTTTCTCTGGCAGGAAAACAGTTGCGTAAAAAACTTGCGTACTTGCTGCGTATATTGTTGCGTGTTTGCTGCATATTTTTGACCAGCCATTACTTCCTATGGGTTAAAATATGCAGCAAAAATTCAGGTGCGTTTTCTGCGCAGAAACGCTGAAAGAAGTGACATGTTCTATTTTCCAATTACGCAAGCAAGGCAGAAAATGCGCAGCAAACAAAAAGCAACATGTGTGAACAGAGAATTCTGGTTTCTCATAGACTTTGCTGGTACTGCTAGACCCAGCTGAAAATTTGCATAAGAATCTGCTGCAATATACGCAGCAAAACACAACGTGTGTGAACAAACTGGTTTCTTATCAAAGCGAGCGAACCCAGAACCCTTCCCCAACAGATCCCAAAACAAACAAAAGTCCCGGCCTATAATGATGGGGTGCAACAAGTCTTGGACAACAGCGACCTCGTAGGACTCAATACCGTGGGCCGTTTCATTGACCACTCTGGCCGTGGGGAAGTCTTTAGCATCACTATGAATGCTTCTTTCCTGGGATCAGTTGGAGAGGAAATGTGGCCTTCACAAGTGTCACCAGACTCCCGGAGTCCAGCAGTCCCGTTACCTGCCAACCATTTACCTTCATAGGACATGCTTGTGGCCCCTCGTTGGGTGGACAGTTCACACTGCAGGCCAGACACTGCAGTCCATCTGCTCGAGGGTCAGGGGACAACGGGCAGCTATATGGCCTGGGCCGCTGCACTTCCAGTAAATAATTTCACTCGTAGGGACTTTGAGCATTTCCTTCCCCGCCCCTTTGGACCTGGGACGCCCCACCCCCTTTTGGGCCTCCGCCCCCTGTATTGAGTGGGCTGCCTTCCCAGGGAACCCTCAACCCCTTGTTATCTCTCGACCAGTCCATCTACATTCCGGGGATCACCTTGGGCAAACCAGGTCTTTACTGGCTTCAGCATGGAATGCACAAACCGATCCATCATCACTCGCTTTACCATCAGCGCAGGAGTAGAGGACTCCGGCTGCAGCCATTGTTGACCAGGTGCAAAAGGTCAAACATTTGGGAGCGAGGGGGTTTGTACCGGTAATACTCTCAGCGGTGGACCCACTGTGCCCTGACAGTCAACGTCATCCCCAGGTGCGCTAGAATTTCGGTTTTAAGTTTGCCATATTCCTTGGCGTCCTGCAGAGCTAAGTCATAGTAAGCCTTCTGGGACTCCCCCATCAAGTATGGCACCAGCACTTCTGCCCACTGCTCTGTCAGAAGTTTCTCCCTCTCGGTGACCCTTTCAAACACAGTCAGGAAGGCCTCTGTCATCCCCTGGGTCATTTTCTGTAGGGCTCTCCTTACCGCCTTCCAGATAGAAAAATCGTCCACTGACCTTGTCTTTGCGGTCACCGTGCCACAGATCGTCTCTGCAAGTAACTTGAACTGCTGCTGCTGTTGATGATACTCATCCTGTTGCTGCTGCTTCTGGAGCTGGATCTGCTGCATCAGCAACTTAGTGGTCTCTCGTTGCACCATTTGTTGCTACTGCATTAATTGCTGGTGTTGCTGATGTTGTGCCTGCTGCGCCTGCACTAAATGTTTCAGCCGGTCCTCCATTTTGTCTGTTGTCACTTGCTGGCTTGTGGCAGACTTCACCCTGAACATGCAGTCTTCCTTTTAGCGGTCACACGTTTCTGCTGGGAATGCTGTCCAAACTACTAACACCAATTGTGGGGTTTCTACTCACTTGTGTTCATCGGGAAGCATTTTCCTTTAAATGTCCATGTCGATTTATTACTTCATCAACCAGGCAAAAGGAATACAAACAGCCTTTAATTCATGCAAAAACTAAGTAAAAAGTCCTTAAGGCAAAGTCTCTGGTTAGCCAGTCGTGTGGGCACACAGGCTGTGGATAGCATCCCTTTCACTGGCTCAGTCATGAGACCACAACACACAGGAAGCATTCTCCCTCCAAACACACAGACCATGTGCCAAACACCGGCCTCCTTTTTATATTTTAACCACGCCCAGACGTGAGGTATGTGGCTAGCTAGACTCGCCCATCTCTCCCAACTACCCGTAACCCCGTCCCAGGTGCACCAAACAGTCCTCTTACTGCTTGCGTGCACTGGAGCAACATTCCGGGTTACATCAGAAGACAGACATCTCTGTGATACATACCTCCCATCAACTATGTGTCTGTTAGCCACCTTACAAGAGACAGTAGGACAGTTAAAAAAAAACGCACAAAAAAGACAGTAAAACCTGAATTTTTGACACAGCTGACTTCCTGCCAGAGACTAGGTTGTGCTGCAGATTTGTGACGCTGAAAAACCCAACATGTGTGAACAGAGCTTATGTGTTTTTATGCATATGGACATAACAAAATATTTTTAATTGTGTATTTTATTTTAATGAGGGAAGGCAGCACCAGAGCCATTATCTTTACATGAATATATCACAAGAACATTTCATCAGTGTATAAATACAGCACCAGCACCACCATCAGTACTTAAACATAGCACCAAAACCACCATTGATGCATAAATTCATCACTAGAACCATAATCAGTAATTGAATATAGCACTGGAACCATCATCAATGCACAAGTACAGTATCAGAACCCTCATCATTACTTGAATACATCACCAGAACCACAAACAGTACATGAATACTTGACTAGAACTACCATACAGAGATAACAATATCACCAGAACCACCATCAATACATTAATACATAATCAAAAAAAATCAGAATTTCTGCATGAGTACTTTTCCAAAATCATCATCAGTACATAGATACAGCACTAAGCTTAAAGGATTTGTCCTGTTAAACTCTGAAAATGTTGTACCTCTGCGCAGTTTGTTATTAAAAAATAAACCAGCTGTACTCATTGTCCCCAGGTCCACTGATATATTTCAGCTGCTGCACTAGTGTCTGGAATTGACTGCAGTCCTGATGTCACTTTGACAATGCGGCAGCTAATAAGTAAGCTCTGCCAGAATAGATAGAATGACTTGCTCAGAGCCGCTGAGCTAGGTTGTTGTCTGCCACACTGTCGATGTGACATCAGTAATGCAGCCAATTCCAGACACCGATGCAGAAGACTTAGCACTGCACCTGGAGACAGTTTGTAATGCACGTATTTTATGTTTATACAGTATAACAAACTGCACTTGGGTAAAAAAAAATTCTGAATTGTGATACCTCCTTTAAAGGTGCTCTGTCAGCACAAAATTACTGCTCAAGCAAAGTACAAGCTCTCGGTGCATCACCGCTGGGCCAATAATTTAAATTTCACTTTCTCATCTGCTTTGTTTCCATCTATCTCTGCCTTTCTCAGGCCTTATGAATTTAGAGCTGATAATCAGAGAAGAAAGGAGTATGAAGCAGATGTAAAGGTGAATTTAAATGATTGGCACAGCCGTGAAGAACCAAGCACATGTACTTAGCTTGAAGAGTCATCCTTTGCTGAGTCCCTTTAATACAGCAATCAATTGCAATGTCAAATCTTGCCCCAACATATACATTTTTATCTCCCAAATCTATAACTCCCAGTATGTCCATAACAATGGTAAGGAGATATTAAGCGTTGCTATCAGTCAACATCAGACTGCGGACTATACAGAAGCCACAGTACTGATGAGACAGGCAACATCACAAATAAACATTTATATCCCGGTACTTTATAAGCGACATCTTCTCTGATTGGTGTTGTTTTCTTTCTATTCTTCTCCATGTTGTCCAGACGCCATGATGACTTTTCACATCCACAGCTTGTGTCTACAGACTTCCATCTTCTCTAGTCTTCTGCAGCACATCCCAACACAGTACCTTTCAAAATAAGAGTATCATTATAATGTTCCTGATTGAAAATATCTGCTCTATGCTGCAGGGCTGTGGAGTCGGAGTTGGAGTCGTGGAGTCTGTGTCCATTTTGATGGAGTTGAAATCGGAGTTGGTATAAAATGGACCGACTCCAACTCCTAAAATATATAATAAATTGGGTACAGTAGTTCAATGAAGTTTGTGGGGAATATTTTTTTCATAATAATTTGGGAAATTTATGAAATGTCCTATAAATGTCTGTCCTATTCCTCATCTAAGGGTCTAGACTTTTATCTGAGATGAATCTGTGCTGCTACAGTAAATTTATCACTTAAACATGAACTATGTATGTCTGAGTCGGAGTTGAAGTCGGTGTCATGGAAATTGAGGAGACAGAGTCGGAGTCGGAGGTTTGGCTTACCGACTCCACATCCCTGCTATACTGTGCCCCTGAATAATTGCCCCTCACTGTGCTTCTTGTACAAAATTTGACACCCACTTTGTCCTTCTCAAGATATATGTCCTAAACTTCCCTCTACTAGAAAATATTTCCTCCACAATATCCCCCCTTATGATTTATAACCGCTACACTGCTCTCCTTGTCAACCACAGTCTCCACACAATTCTGTCTTAGGAGCGATGACCGCCACAATTGTCCTTATGAATTATAACCACCAGACTGTTTGCTCATATTAGCTATAACCGCCAGACTGTTTTCCCTTTTGAACTATAATGTCTACATTCTCTGATTTTGTGAACTATAACTGCCACACTAACCACCCTTATGAACTTTAACCTCCACACAGTTCCCTTATGAACTATGACATCCACACCATCCCCAGTTTATGCTGTCCCCTATCTACTAATTATGTTGATGCTGTAGCCATCTCCATACTGTCCCTTCTTTATCAAGTCTCCCACAAGCTGTCCCCTCTCCATTCATACTTCCCCCTCATGCTGCCCCCTCTCCATTCTATCCCACACACGATGCCTTCTCTCCAAACAGTTCACCACAAGCTGCCTCTTTTCAATACTGTGCATCCCACAAGCTATCATCCTTACTGACAACATAATGTCCCTCCCATGCTGCTTTCTAGCACATTTCTCCCCCCCTCTTGAACCATGTTCTCCCATACTGCCCTCTCATACTCAAGGCTGTGGATTCTTAGTCAGTGTTCATTTTGGTGAACTTGGTATAAAATGGACCCACTCCTAAAATATATAATAAATTGGGTACAGTAGTTCAATGCAGTTTGTAGGGAATATGTTTTCATAACAATTTGGGAAAGTTATGAAATGTCCTACAAACGTCTGTCCTTTTATAGTCTAAGGGTGTAGACTTTTAGCTGAGATGAATCTGTGCTATCATAAATTTATCACTTAAAGATGAGCCATGTATTAGGGATTCGGAGTCATGGAGTCGGAGTCGGTGTCATGGAAATTGAGGAGTCAGATTCGGAGGTTTAGCTTACCGTCTCCACAGCCCTGCTCATACTAATACGATGTCACCAAAATTATAGTTTTCAGTGTCTTCAGCTAATACCGAGAACTTACCTTAAAGAAGTTGTCAACAACTTTTACAATGATGCCCTATCCGTAGAATGGGGCATCATCGTCTGATTGGCTGGGGTCCAGCACCCTCGCCGATCAGCTGTTATCGGTGGTGGCGGCGGCTGCTGGAAATGCTTACTTGTAGAGCTTGGCCATCTAATTGTAGTGGCCACCACGGGGTACTCCTATTCAATTCATTGGGAGGCAGATATACTGTACGAACAGCGACCTCAACAACTAGATGGCCAAGCACCGCAAGTAAACACTTTTGGCCAACGACAGCTGCTGCCGACACTGATAGCAGCTGATAGGCCAGGGTCCGCCAGCCCTGCCAATCAGACATTGATAGAGCATCAATATAAATGTAGTGGACAACTTCTTTAATGCACCTCTGAAGCACAGCTGTGATGTCAGCCGTAAAATAAGTTCACTTCATTATGCCACTGCACATCGTGGAGGTGGAGGATGAGCGCTTATTCTCTGCCGTGCCAGTCATTTGTGCAATTGTGAACATGTGTATAAGTGTAACATACCTGGTGGCGGGCTTGCATGGTGCACCATCTCTCACTATGCAAGATCGCAAACTTGATCTTCAGTCCAGTCTGCTAGCCTGGCTTCTATTCATGCTGTCTGTTTGTCTCTGTTCTGACTGCTTAGGGCGGCGGCCCGGTTACTTCCTGTTTCTTGTAGCTGCTGTGGGCACACCCCTAATGCATCCTCAGCCTATTGCTGTCTGTCACTGGATATTTAAACCAGCTCCACCTGAAAGCTGATGCCTGAGCAACTCTATCATTTAGTGTGCTCCTTGACTCTGAATGTGCCAGGTCCTGTTCTGTGTTTTCTTGCCTGTCTTTCTGCCTTCCTGGAGGCTGTATTTCCAGGCCAGTCTGAACATGCTCCTAGCCTGTTCGTCCCGCTTTCTAGGGGCCGCATACCTAGATCTGTTATCTGTGTTTTCTTGCTGTCTGTCCGCCTTCCTGGAGGCTGTATTTCCAGGCCAGTCTGAACACGCTCCTAGCCTGTTCGTCCCGCCTTCTGGGGGCCACATACCCAGACCTGCTCCTGTATCTCGCTGCAGTGTCAGTTCCTGTCTGATCACTCAGTTCCTGTCTGAACACTCTCCTAGCCTGTTTCCTGTTTTTCTCTATGTCCGTTTTTCCCTCTATGTCCCTTTTTCTGCAGAGTCTGAACCTGCACCTAACTCCTACTCGTTGTCGCTGTACTTCCGTTTGTGAGTTTAGAGTCCACTCGCTACTTCATTGCAAGTATCTTGTGTGTATCTGGTTCTGCCTTTCCCTTCCAGTCTGTTCGGTGTGAACATAGCCCTGTCCCCTCTGCTCTGCCTTGCTCACCGCTCTGGCGGTTTATCTCTGCTCTGCCTTACTCACCGCTCCGGCGGTTTCTGCCCGCTCTGCCTTGCTCACCGCTCCGGCGGTTTCTGCCCGCTCTGCCTTGCTCACCGCTCCGGCGGTTTATCTCTGCTTTGCCTTACTCACCGCTCCGGCGGTTTCTGCCCGCTCTGCCTTGCTCACCGCTCCGGCGGTTTCTGCCCGCTCTGCCTTGCTCACCGCTCCGGTGGTTTCTCTCTGCTTTGCCTTGCTCACCGCTCCGGCGGTTCCTGCCTGCTCTGCCTTGCTCACCGCTCCGGCGGTTTCTGCCTGCTCTGCCTTGCTCACCACTCCGGCGATTCCTGCCTGCTCTGCCTTGCTCACCGCTCCGGCGGTTCCTGCCTGCTCTGCCTTGCTCACTGCTCCAGCGGTTCCTGCCTGCTCTGCCTTGCTCACTGCTTCGGCGGTTCCTGCCTGCTCTGCCTTGCTCACCGCTCTGGCGGTTTCTCTCTGCTCTGCCTTGCTCACCGCTCCGGCGGTTTCTCTCTGCTCTGCCTTGTTCACCGCTCCGGCGGTTCCTGCCTGCTCTGCCTTGCTACTTCATTGCAAGTATCTTGTGTGTATCTGGTTCTGCCTTTCCCTTCCAGTCTGTTCGGTGTGAACAGAGCCCTGTCCCCTCTGCTCTGCCTTGCTCACTGCTCCGGCGGATTCTGCCCGCTCTGCCTTGCTCACCGCTCCGGCGGTTTATCTCTGCTCTGCCTTACTCACCGCTCCAGCGGTTTCTGCCCGCTCTGCCTTGCTCACCGCTCCGGCGGTTTGTCTCTGCTCTGCCTTGTTCACCGCTCCGGCGGTTCCTGCCTGCTCTGCCTTGCTACTTCATTGCAAGTATCTTGTGTGTATCTGGTTCTGCCTTTCCCTTCCAGTCTGTTCGGTGTGAACAGAGCCCTGTCCCCTCTGCTCTGCCTTGCTCACTGCTCCGGCGGATTCTGCCCGCTCTGCCTTGCTCACCGCTCCGGCGGTTTATCTCTGCTCTGCCTTACTCACCGCTCCAGCGGTTTCTGCCCGCTCTGCCTTGCTCACCGCTCCAGCGGTTTCTGCCCGCTCTGCCTTGCTCACCGCTCCGGCGGTTTATCTCTGCTCTGTCTTACTCACCACTCCGGCGGTTACTGCCCGCTCTGCCTTGCTCACCGCTCCGGCGGTTTCTGCCCGCTCTGCCTTGCTCACCGCTCCAGCGGTTTCTCTCTGCTCTGCCTTGCTCACCGCTCTGGCGATTCCTGCCTGCTCTGCCTTGCTCACCGCTCCGGCGGTTTCTGCCTGCTCTGCCTTGCTCACTGCCCCGGCGGTTCCTGCCTGCTCTCCCTTGCTCTCCGCTCCGGCGGTTCCTGCCTGCTCTGCCTTGCTCACCGCTCCGGCGGTTCCTGCCTGCTCTGCCTTGCTCACCGCTCTGGCGGTTCCTGCCTGCTCTGCCTTGCTCACCGCTCCGGCGGTTTCTCTCTGCTCTGCCTTGCTCACCGCTCCGGCTGTTTCTCTCTGCTCTGCCTTGCTCACCTTTCTGGCGGGTTTCTCCCTGCTCCGCCTTGCCCACCGCTACGGCAGTTCCTCTCTGCTCTGCTTGTCTACCGCATCTGCGGTTCTGTTCCTGAATCCCAGTCTGTACTGGACCCTATCCAGCCTGTGCTCCAACCTGCTAGTACCTCTCCGTCTGCACGCCAGCCGTACTTGTCAATACCGTCCTGTCTGCATATCAGCCGTGCCTACCAGTATCCTCCTGTCTGCACTCCAGCCGGGCCTGCCAGTGCCCACCTGTATTCCCCGGTGTGGGTCAACAGCCGTGTCCGGGGTCTGGCCTGGAGTAGCACCTGGTCCCTCTGCTCGTTTCCTCCCTGGTGCACGGCGTCGTTAGCCGTCGTGCGACCTAGGTTGGATCGGGTAGATACTTAGTTACGCCCCTCCAGGCACTCTCCGGTTCATGGCACAGTGGAATCACTAAATCACGCACACGCCAGTCCGCCCAGGCGTGTGCATAACAATAAGAGTCAGTTTGTAGGAATCGGCGTCTCACTGTTCTCTGAGCCAGCAGTCAGTGTAATAGCAGACTGGCTGAGTTTCACTTTTGGCAGAGGCGGCAAAATGTCACCCCTGGGAAGCATGTAAGGCCGCCATCTGAGGCGAGATGCTCATCCCCTCTCATGGTGGAAGCGTTTCTCTATTGGGGGACTCCCGACAGATGTTAGGGGAGAAAAGTATCTGGCTGATCCTTTTATTTTCTAGAGATAATCCACTGAATCATGATTCTGTCAGAGGGTTTCTTATTGAGATCACTTGCAAGGGGGCTGAGTGTTTCTGTGTATTAGACTTTACCCACTCTGGGGAGATTTTTCAAAATCATTAATGGTTCACTGTATAGCTATATATGAATCGCACTCATTCAGTACATGCCTATATATACTATACACAGATAGAATATGTCCATGTATAATGCACAACTGTGTCTACTGCATATGTGTATATACTATACATTTATATATGTGTTTATGTATTGTACCTGTGTGTATTTATATATAATAAGTACATTATATACTAACATACGCTCCACTTGGGGATGGGGTCAGTGGGTCAGTCCCAGCCTAGATTTGTCAGAGTAATGACAAGATGCAGCCTGTCAGAGAATATAGGTAGTGATTTAGTAACAGTATTCCCGAGCTTTAAGGTCTCTGGTCGGTGCTGTGTGGGATGAGAATCCTGATCGTGCCCTGACCATACCGCTCTGAGCTTCAGGATCACAATCAGTAAATCACTGCTTGTAATCTCTAACTGCAGCCTCCTGTCATTATTGTTCTAAACAATCTGACACATGTAGCATCGGCGTCTCTGCCTCCTGCCGGGCAGAGACACCATTCCCCTCACCACCGCGGTCCTGGTCCGGCATCTTCAGGCCTCCCTGCTGCTGCACGCAGCTTCCCGGGCACTGCGCTTAAAGGGGTCGCGCTTCGTCCTAAAGAGTCCCCGGCCAATGGCCGGAGGACTTCTCCTATATAAGGCACCTCCTCCAAAATGGAGGTGCCTGTGCAAGGTTGTTGTTTCGTGTACTTACACTTGCTTCAACCCTCAGGTCCCGCTGCCAGTCAGTCCTGCCCGCCAGTCTGTCTCTAGTTCTGCTCGCCAGCCTGACTTCAGTCCAGTCTGCCAGTCTGACTGCAACCCAGCCCGACAGTCTGCCTACAGTCCAGCCCGCCAGTCTGTCTATGGGCTCTGCCCGCCTGCCTATTACCAGCCAGCTGTGCCTGCCAGTCTGCTTACCCGGAGCACCTGCCAGTTACCTGTTGTGCCCGCCAGCCTGACTACCTGGAGTACCCGCCAGTTACCCGTTGTGCCCGCCAGCCTGCTTACCTGGAGCACCTGCCAGTTACCTGTTGTACCCATCAGCCTG
The DNA here is from genome assembly GCF_046119375.1 of Phyllobates terribilis. Taxonomy (NCBI): domain Eukaryota; kingdom Metazoa; phylum Chordata; class Amphibia; order Anura; family Dendrobatidae; genus Phyllobates; species Phyllobates terribilis. The sequence continues at coordinate 84,991 of NW_027364532.1, forward strand.
CTTACCCGGAGCACTTACCCGTTACCTGTTGTGCCCGCCAGCCTTCCTACCTGCAGCACCCGTCTGGCTATCTGCCATTCCAGCCTGCTTATCTACCTGGACCACACGTCTGCCTTCCTGCCATGCTTATCCGCTGTACCGGTCAGCTCCTGTCATCTGACCAGTGGGAGTCACCTGCTCTCATACAAGGTCGGTCCCAGAGTAGCACCTGGTTCACCTGCCCGGTCCCTCCCTGGTTCACGGAGTCGACTAAGCCGCCGTGTGACCTTGGTCAGACCGTGTAGGCACCTAGTTTCGCCCCTCTGGTCCCTCCTTCCACCACCCGGACCCGTAACAACACATTCCTGGCCATTCTTTGCATTTCATTCTGGGTGGAGTCATGGGGTCATTGAGATCCTGGATGGGCTTGAAGTATGTGTAAGGAGTCAGAAGCGATGTTATCACTGGCACCAAACAGGAGTATCCGGGAAGAGGATCTTTTAAGATGGGATAAACCACCACACTGAGTTGTGTAAAATAATGCAGCGTGTGACTGTGCTTAATTACAAAGGTAAAATAAACTTTTATTTAAATTTGAAAAACGCACCACTAGAGATTCGAGACAGTAAACTTGTAATTCGGGGCACAGATATCTTCCCTTGATCGGTCTGCATCAGGAGGATGTGGACCCATGGATCTGTTGTCTCTGTCAAACTTACAGTTGAAACCAGAAGTTTGCATACACTATATAAGAAAACACATATGCATGTTTTTCTCAATATCTCACAGGAAATCAGAATAAACTTTGCCTGTTTTAGATCAATTAGGATCATCATCATTTTTAATATTTACCAAATGCCAGAATAATGAGAGAGAGAGCGAATGTTTTAAGGCATTTTTATTACTCACTGCAAAGTCAAAAGTTTACATACATTTCATTAGTATTTGGTGCCATTGCCCTTAAACTAAATTACTTGGGTCAAACGTTTGCAATATCCTTCCACAAGCTTCTCACGATAGTTGGTCGGAATTTGGGCCCATTCCTCCTGACAAAACTGGTGTAACTGATCCAGGTTTGTATGTCGCCTTGCTCGCACCTGCCTTTTCTGCTTTGCCCATAAATTTTCAATGGGATTGAGATCAGGGCTTTGTGATGACCACTGCAAAACATTGACTTTGCTATCCTTAAGCCACTTTGTTACCACTTTGGCAGCTTGCTTCAGGTCATTGTCCATTTGGAAGACCCATTTCCGCCCAAGCTTTAACTTCCTGGCTGATGTCTTGAGATGTTGCTTCAGTATTGCCACATAATCTTTTCTTATGATGCCATCTCTTTTGTGAAGTGCACCAGTCCCTCCTGCTGTAAAACAACCCCACAACATGTTGCTGCCACCCCAGTTGGGATGGTGTTCTTAGGCTTCCAAGCTTCTCCCTTTTTCCTACAAACGTAACGATGGCCATTATGCCCAAAAAGTTCACTTTTAGTTTCATCAGCCCGCAAGATATGTCTCCAAAAATTAAGGTCTTTGTTCCTGTGTGCATTTGCAAACGCTAATTTGACTCTTTTATGTTTCTTTTGGAGTATTGGCTGACAGAGTGGCCTTTCAGACCATGTTGATACACTACTCGTTTTACTGTGGGTATTGACACAATTTTGCTTTTGTCCTTGGGTTGATATGCACATGTCGGATCAAAGCACATTCATCTCTGGGACAAAGAACCCGTCTCCTTCCTAGGCGGGACGATGGCTGGACATTCCCATCTTGTTTTTACTTGCGTATAATTGTTTGTACAGATGAAGGAGGCACCTTCAGGTATCTTGAAATTGTACCCAAGGATGGGCCAGACCTGTGCAAGTCCACAACTCTCTTCCTGATATCTTGGCTGATTTCTTTAGACTGTCTTCTGATGCTTCACTAAGAAGCAGTGTGTTTCAGGTATGCATTAAAATACATCCACATGTGTGTCTCTAATTAAATCGGATGTTGCCAAAAACAGAAGCTTCCAAACACATGACATCATCATATGGGCAGTCCAGAATTGTTTAAATGAATAGCAATCTTAGAGTATGTAAAAATGCCTTAAAACATTCTCTCTCAATATTCTGGCATTTGACAAATATTAAAAATTATGACAATCCTAATTGACCTAAAACAGAAAAGGTTTATACTGATTTCATGAGATATTGAGAAAAACATACGTATGTCTTTTTATATAGTGTATGTAAACTTCTGGTTTCAACTGTAAATACTGGACTCACAAGTAGCTATGACACAATAGAAGATAGCCTGAACTATCTCATGAAGTTGATCTTGTGGCATGATGGTGGTTCTTGGCACCATGTCCACTGCCGGGTTGGGAGATAGTGATCCCTGGACAGCAGCCTATGATATTGGAAGCCGGCTTGTCCTCGGTAAGGATGCTGGGGAATGCATGATTGGAGCTGCGTGTTGGGACTCAAAAGGAGTAGGTTATGCTTGAGACCTTGGAATGGTCTGGGAAGAAGCGCTCCCTGAAGGACGATACATTGCACACCAAATAAACTGCTCTGATCTAGGAGCGCTACCTAAGGTATCAGTGCGGAATTTGTGGATGTTGCCTTTTTGGTAATTGTAGTGTCCTGTGATGGTGTAGTTGTCTTTCTTCCCCATCTGGTTAGGTAAAATGTAATCTCCGAGTAGTTGTTGTTTAGATTATGGCCCAGAAGAACAATGAACACGTCTTTACTCTACATTTGCCAGGACTATTCCTCCCACCTTGAAAGGTTTTATCACTTAAAATTGTATTTTTCTTCTCTTTTTCACACTAATAGAGACCTTGATGTGTATGTTTTACAGCAGGGGTCTCAAACACGCGGCCCGCGGGCCGCATGCGGCCCCTGAGGCTGCTTTATGCGGCCCGCAGGCACAGACCCCTTGACGATCCCGACCTGGTCCAGGAGGAGCCGCCGACAGCAGCGCTGAATTGCCACACAGAGACTGTTTCCCAGCACTGCATTTCCAATGCCAGCCGCTGGCCAATCAGAGGCCAGCAGCTGATATCTGCGTGTCGGCGCAGCGAGTATGACGTCATTGCCATATGCAGAAGTCAGCTGCTGGCCTCTGATTGGCCGGCGGCTGACATTGAAAATGCTGTGCTGGGAGACAGTCTCTGTGCGGCAATGCAGCACTGCTGTCGGCGGATCCTCCTGGACCAGGTCGGGATCGTCAAGGGGTCGGACTCTGTGGTGCCTGCGGGCCACATCTGCAGGAAGGCCGCAGAGGGAACGGAGGACAGGTGAGAATCATCTTTTTTTTTTTTTCTATTTTATGTGTGTGAAGAACAGCACAGGGGGCACATAGCCACAGGATGGGGACCGGGATGGGGCACAGAGCCACAAGAGGGGACCTGGATGGGGCACATAGCCACAAGAGGGGACCTGGATGGGGCACATAGCCACAGGATGGGGACCTGGATGGGGCACAGAGCCTCAAGATGGGGACCTGGATGGGGCACATAGCCACAAGATGGGGACCTGGATGGGGCACATAGCCACAAGATGGGGACCAGATGGGGACCAGAGCCACAAGATGGGGACCTGGATGGGGAATATTGCCACAGGATGGGGACCTGGATGGGGCACATAGCCCCAAGATGGGGACCTGGATGAGGCACATTAGTACAAGATGGGCGCCAGGATGGGGAACGTTGCCACAGGATGGGGACCTGGATGGGGCACATAGCCACAGGATGGGGACCTGGATGGGGCACATTAGTACAAGATGGGGACTTGGATGGGGAACATTACTACAAGATGTTTTCCATTATTACTATATGATGCTAATTGTAAGACAATATTACTGTATGTGGCCAATTGGGGGAAATAAAATTGTAAAAAAAATAAAAAATAAAATAAAGCATGAAAAAATATTGGGCACTAAAAATGCTGTTTTATATGTAAACTAAAGTAAACACAAAAAAGTGCACGTTTATTATCGCCACATCCATAACGACCCAAGCCATAAAAAAATAAACACGGCAAAAATGTTCAAAAGGTGTATACAAAAAAAATGGTATCACTAAAAATGTCACATTGAACAAAGAATGCGGCCCCCCAAATTCAAATTTTTTCCATGTGCGGCCCATATACCCAGCCGAGTTTGAGACCCCTGTTTTACAGAAAGAAATACATGACTGAGGCCAGCACTGCTTTCACTGCTCAAGAGGAATTACCACCATTTTCTACTGAGCAATCATCAGCCACATCTGATGAATCCTCTAATGACTCCTTGTAAGTAATTTTGACAACATACAAAAATAGAAATAAAAGATGAACAATTTATGTAACTTTTGAATTCAAATTAAAATTAGATTAAAGTCAAAGTTAAAGGGGTTGTGCCATAAAGAATACAGTTAACCAACCAGAAAAGATGGAATTAAATAGTTTTGTAATTTGTGTTTAAAAATTATGTTTCATTCAAAAGATACCAAGCTTTTATTTTTTGTGTTATGCTCTCTGGTGCCCCCTGGTGTTATTCCATTACGACCTGGTAGTGAGTGATCAGCTGGTCGAGTTTGCGCAGTTCCATTCATAAGAGGTCCCCCCAACTCCCCACCCGCAGCATACACAACATATTCTCTGTCAGAAGTCTGACAGCGCAGGCGCCCTGCTGTAAGCACAGAGCCTGTCTGTCTATGATTCACCCCCTGCGCTCACACAACTGACCTCTGAGTGAGATCATCTGCTTCACAGACCCGCGAGCTCGATTGCAGAGAGACGCTTCATAATTTAAAAAAAAAAAAAAAAGGCTTGGTATCTTTGGAATGAAGCATAATTTTTAATCCCTATGAATTGCAAAACTATTTCCACCTTTTCTGGTTGGTTAACTGTATTCTTTATCGTGGCACAGCCCCATTAATATTAACATAATTTGTATTTCATATGTATAAAGGAAAGAAAAAGAAGCTTAGAAAAAGAATTAGGCAACATGTATCAGTTGTCAGGTTTTCTTTAAGCTCAGTACTAATCAAAAGTTTGAAGCATCCTTTTAATGCAATGGTTTTACTTGTTTTTATTGGAATATGAATATTGTAGATTTAGACTGTGTGCACACGAGAAGGAATAGTAGCGTTTTGGACGCAGCATATTTTTACTGTGTTGTACAGTACAAGTACAGTGGATGGGATTAACAGAATCCCATGTCCACTGTGCTTCTTTTTTTACACTGCATAAAGTCACCTGCAGTGCGTGTTTTTGAGCCGCAGCATGTCAATTTGTTTTGCGGCAATGCAAAAAACGCATGTATATCATAAATAAAGAAATAATTTTAAAAAATGATGTGGGGTGCCCCCTATTTTTGATAACCAGCCCAAGTAAAGCAGACAGGTGCAGGTTTATAATACCAAGCTGGAAAGGTCCATGAATATTGGCCCCCTCCCTGCCTAAGCCCGCAGTCGCCCCAGAATTGGCCCATCTATGAGATGGGCCAATTCGGGCACTTTGCCCGACTCTTCCCGATTGCCCTTGTATGGTTTCAAACAAGGGAATAATTTATGGGGTTGATGTCAGTTTCATAATGTCAGCTTGCATCAAGCCATGGTGTTAAGAAGTAATGTTTCTCCTTGCGGAGAGCGACATGCTAAGCACGTCAAGGTTAGGAGACTTTTCAAACCGCAATGCTCTTCTGGGAAATATGCAAATTGTCTCTTCAGAGAGGAATAGAACCAGAACTCTAGTGCCACCTATTGGAAGTATCAATCTTAAAAGCCAATATTGACCCTTTAACGAGTATTATCACATGACTTAGGATAAAATCCAAGACCAGAAGCTCACTTTGCTGACACTGTGTTTCCCAGAAGAGCATTGCTCCTTGTGCTATGAGTACAGTTTTTCCTTTTTTACCGTTTGATAGAAGGCACCCAAGTGCCGCTAAGTGTGTGTAGAAGTATGAATACCACTATAAAATACTAAAGGCAGATTAGGGACAAAGTTTTTTATATACCCCTAGGCGTTTTTAATCAAATATGAAATAAAGGCTAAATTTCATGACTTGTTAGAGAGGGGTCTCTTTTGCGGTTCTCCCCATTTTGTAAATACATTATCAATATACCCCTTCCAGGCCATTGTTTTCCTCACAGTTTGTTATATATTACTAACCCAGTAATAAAAAAAACACACACAGGATAAAATAGTTTATTTTTGAAAACACTCCCCCACACTTCACTCACCAACTTATTAAAAAGCAAAAAAAACACCCTAAAGATCTGGCGTAATCTTGCAAATCAGGAGTAGCCCAAAAATGGGAACCTGAAAGACATAAAAAGAGTTAAATAAAAACAAACAAGAAACACTCCCTAATTCACCAATTTATTATTAAGTAATAATTAGTGATGGGCGAGCACCAAAATGCTCGGGTGCTCATTGCTCGGGTCGAGCAAATTGGAATGCTCAGGTGCTCGATCCGAGCAACGAGCCCAATGTAAGTCTATGGGAAATTCGAGCATTTTTCAGGCGACTCCCTCAGCGGTCTGCAGAGGGACTATGTGAGAACGAAGTTCCAAAAGCCCTAAAATTATCTGAAGGTAAAAAGGTAGAAAGGGTCCACAGAATTGGTCCTCCATCCTCTGTCTCTGGAGCCCACAATACTACCAGACCAAGACAGGTCATTATGAAATTTTTGGATTTCAATGATAAAGCTGACATTATCCGAGCTTACAAACAATTAAACCACCCATTGATCATTCAAGGCCATAAAATCCTGCTTTTCGAAGACTACTCAATTGAAGTAACCAGGAAAAGGAAGTCCTTCAGCGCTTTATGCACCAGACTGCGCAAAGAAAAAATCCGCTTTCAACTACGCTATCCGGATACTCTACGCCTGAAAGACACTGATGGCTCTTTCCGGGAATTTATCTCACCTGATAAGGCAGACTCTTTTGTCAACAGGCCCAGTCCTGAACAGACCCTCCAGGCAAAAACTCCCTCTAGTTCACGGTCACCTAGGAGACCCACGAAACAAGGAGACAAAGGAGACCAGAGCTATAACAATCGCTGATTTAATGAGTTTCTCCTTTTATACGCTTGGTGGCCCTGGAGTGAAAGTCTTTTATGGAGGCAATTGTTTGAGAAAATTCTGATAAATTACCTTAATTAGGGGGGGAGTTAGGTTTGAATTTGAATCTAAATTTAAATTTAAATGTAATCTGTTATATTGCACACATGGTCGGGCAGAAGTGAAGCTCAGGAGATAGTCTTTTCCCTAGCGAGCAGTTAAACATGTTTACGCTCTTGCTAGGTCAGTTCTTTAAAACTTTTGTATATTGTTTTTTTGAGTTTGTTTCACATGTTCGAGCTTTGCTCGTTAGTACGTAATCTAACTACATGTCATCATTATTTTGTAAGTTGTTCACCAAACATGTCTATCTTTACAGTCTTTGAATATGTATATCGTATCTTTGAATGTTAAAGGTTTGCTCTCTCCCCAAAAACGGATGAAAGTCCTTACACATTTAAAACGTTTAAAGCCTGACATAGCCCTTCTACAAGAAACACATTTGCCTGAAGCAGATTTCCCCCGGATGAAAAAATTATGGGTTGGGGGTATCTATGGTTCACCGTCCATAGATAGAAAGGCTGGAGTCTTAATCCTTATTAATAAGCAGTTTATACACCAGCTCATAAGTGAGCAGCAGGATGGAGAAGGGAGATTGATTCAATTAACATTATCTACGTCTTGTGGAACCTTCTCTATCTACAATGTATATGCGTCTAACATAGGCAACAAACCTTTTTTTAAAGAATTGGAGACTAGACTCTTATTTGACTCCAACCCTAACAAAATAATAGGTGGAGACTTTAACTCGGTGGTTTCAGTTCATGAGGATAGGAAAAACACTACTGGTACTCCGCAATCGGTTACCTCACATGACAAAGCACTAGCACCTTTTTTGTCTAGTTGCCAATTAATTGATTCATGGAGGTTTTTGAAACCCAGTAATAGAGAATATACGCGCTTCTCACACGCCAACGACTCTTGGTCTTGTATTGACTACTTTTGTGCAAATTGATGATATTGTTATTTCTGATCATGCTTCAGTGAGGTTGGAACTATCAAAGGATTTCCCTCGGGGCCCTGACTTCTTGTGGAGATTTCCAGATTACTTTTGCAAAGACAACTCATTTATTTCCTCTCTCAAGATATGGTTTAGCGAATTTTTATCTGACAATTCGGCACACCAAGATAACCCCACATTATTGTGGGAATCGGCCAAGGCGGTACTGAGAGGAAAAATTTTGGCATATACTTTTTCTCACAAAAAAGGGTTATGAAAAAATATAGTGAATTGTCCTCTGAACTGAAACAAGCCTACACTACATTTCTTCTTGACCCTTCCCCTCTTAATAAAACACATTGGTCTCAAAAACAATCTGAATTCAACCAATATGCAGATATGAGAGAAAAATTCCATTTATCTCAAACAGAAGCATTCTTTTATAGGTTTGGTAACAAATCGGGGAGGGTGATGGCCAATTTAGCTAAAGGTATGAGAAAGCCATAGGGAATTTTTAAATTAAGAAATAATAATGGGGTTATTCACACGGACCTTAAATCAATTAATGAGATTTTAGGCTCATTCTATAAGGACCTATACAAAAAAGCAAAACAAACCTTGCCCCTCTCTGATACACTCTTGGATAAGGTCAAATTACCTTTTTTTCCGGAGGAACATAAATCTATATTAAATAAACCTCTTTCATTGGAGGAGATTACCACTACAATTAAAAATTTGAAACCAAACAAAGCCCCTGGACCTGATGGATACACTTCTGACTTCTTTAAATCCTTAACGGAAGAGGTGTCCCCGTTGTTAGTACCGATCTTCAACAAAATAATTTGTGGCAATCCCATTTTCCCTTCCGCAACTATGGCTTATGTCAAATTATTACTAAAGCCAGACAAAGATCCATTATCCCCCAATTCATACAGACCGATTTCACTTATAAATATCGACATTAAGCTTTTATCTAAAATAATGGCTGATAGACTGACCTCCATTCTACCCCACCTTATATCCCATGTACAATCAGGCTTTTTTAAAGGTCGCTCACCCACGCTAAATATTAGGAAAGTATTATTGGCGCTCGATAAAATCCACTCTACTCCTGATCTAAAGGGATCCACAGCAATTATCTCCCTTGACACCGAAAAAGCCTTTGATAATATAAGTTGGGATTGGTTATACATGGTTTTAACGAAGATGTCATTGTCAGGCCCCTTTTTTAATGACATTCGTAATTTATACACTTCTCCAAAAGCCCAGGTGCATAACCCGGGTTTTTTATCCTCTCCCTTCCCTCTTGAAAAGGGAACGAGACAAGGGTGTCCTTTATCCCCCTTACTTTTTAATCTGGCACTAGAACCCTTAGTCCGTATTTTGTCAGACCCTAAAACTTTTTCAGGCATCTAATTTAACAAAAAATCAATTCAGGCGACTTTTTTTGCAGACGACATCATTTTGTTCATGTCAGATCCCTTTCTACATTTACCTCTGGTGTTGGATCTACTTAAAAAGTTTGGCTCATATTCTGGATTCAAAATAAACACTAAAAAATGTGAATTGCTACCATTAACTGAAAAGGGTATGAAACTCTACCCAAAAAAATCTTTCTATGATATTAATATAGCTACATCCCATATCACCTACACTGTGTTCCAAATTATTATGGAAATATTATTTTCTCAGATTTTCCCAAATTACCTATATGAATTGCAGTCATTGTAATTTTCCAGTCAAATAACTATTAGAGTACAATTGAAAGGTTTTTGTATAAACTGCCTATGATAACAGTATATTTTTAAAAAAATAAAAAACTCAAACTGCACTCAAAATGCATGTTCCAAATTATTATGCACAGCAGAGTTTTCAACCTTTTCATTTTAATAAAGAACAAAAAATGGTCATTTTTGCAATTATAAGCATTAGCAGGTTATTACAAACTGAAATCAAACCGTTTTCACCTCAAAACTTTATTCTAGGTGATGTTACATTTGCACATAGGACCCTTTGTTCGAAAGGAGCTTCTGAACTCTCTCGTCCATTGAATTTGTCAGGTTTTGGATGGTTTCTGCTTCAATTGTTTTGCATGAGGACAGAATACCCTCCCAGAGCTGTTGCTTAGATGTGAACTGCCTCCCGCCATCATAGACACTCCTTTTGATGATCTCATTGGGGTTGAGGTCAGGGGAGCATGGGGGCCACACCATAAGTTTTTTCCCAGAAACCATCCAAAACCTGACAAATTCAATGGACGAGAGAGTTCAGAAGCTCCTTTCGGACAAAGGGTCCTATGTGCAAATGTAACATCACCTAGAATAAAGTTTTGAGTTGAAAACGGTTTGATTTCAGTTTGTAATAACCTGCTAATGCTTATAATTTCAAAAATGACCATTTTTTTGTTCTTTATTAAAATGAAAAGGTTGAAAACTCTGCTGTGCATAATAATTTGGAACATGCATTTTGAGTGCAGTTTGAGTGTTTTATTTTTTAAAAAATATACTGTTATCATAGGCAGTTTGTACAAAAACCTTTCAATTGTACTCTAATAGTTATTTGACTGGAAAATTACAATGACTGCAATTCATATAGGTAATTTTGGAAAATCTGAGAAAATATTATTTGCATAATAATTTGGAACACAGTGTATTTGGGCATAAAAATAGGCCGGTTGCCATCTTCTTTATATACATTAAATTACCCCCCCCCCATCAAAAAAATTACTGATCAATTGAAATCGTAGCAGGATTTGCCCTTGTCTTTTTTAGGTAGGGCGCATCTCGTTAAGATGATAAGTACTTCTAAAATTATATATCAACTCCAAACTCTGCCATTACTGCTGAAACACTCTGACGTAATCACACTTAATAGGGCCTTCCGTCATTTTATATGGAGAGGAAAACGTTCTAGGATTAGCCTTGACAAACTTATGTCATCCAAGGATGATGGAGGCATCAATTTTCCAAGTATCAGGAATTACAACCTTGCTTGCCTTTTTTGCTACATAATTCACTGGCTCCACAAAAGACATACATACTCTGATTACTCTTTGGAATCAGACTATGCTTACCCCTTTAATTTAACTGCAGTAATACACTTCTACACCCTGACATTTTCTTTAAATATTGGAAGCAGCAACTTGATGACGTTGAAATCCCTACTAAGATCAGATTAGGCTGGAATATATTTAGAAAATACATTATAAACGAATCATGGAGAGAGACTCAGAATAAAATAATACACGGGGCCATTTACGCTTTTAATATACCGAAAAAAGATCCTTTGTCAAATAGGATGATTGCATGCCCTAAATGTCATCACCCATACTCTGATCTTATGCACGGCCTATGGTCCAGCCCTGATTCAACAGTATACTGGAATCAAGTCTCAGATGTGATAAAGACTATATGGGGCCCAGGATACACTCTCTCTCCATATGTAGCCATACTACATCATTGGAATAACCCAGAAAATCCTGACCAAAAATCAAAAGGCCCCCCAAAACTACTTCATGCTCTATTCTTCCTGGCAAAAAGAGTTACTTAAACATTGGCTGGATCCTATCATTCCCCCTATAGCAGAGCTAATAATCCAAATGAAACATTTTATGCGAGTAGAGCAATTAGATACCCTTTGTAACAAAGAACAGCAAGCTGGCAAATTTCTATCAAAATGGAAGCAGTTTATTATAACATGCTGTTCTCTGTCTGAAAAGAATAAAATTGTCAAACCATTTACTTCTACAGAATGGTATATTCTGGAGGATCTAAATAATAACCTAGGACTCTTACGTGTTAACTAAAGCAGGGTGTAAAATAATACTTCTTTCTGTATTATTTTCTCTACTGAGGACTTCTCAAAGTATCAATATCACGATATTCTTATAAAAAAATGTATCTATTTATTCTTGGATTGTCCATTAAAAAGAATCAGATTGCAGCAGGTACATACAATAATTAGTTATAAAGTAATTGTCCATTTGTCCATAATTAGCTTAATTGTTGAGATTCACCCATCTTTCCTTGGATCCTGGCTGGTAAATCATGTCTTTGTCCAGCACGTGTCCAGGCCTACATGTCAGATACTTCTCAGCATGAAGATTCTGTGTCTTGTGGGGTGGGAAGAGCAAGAGAGCCCCCCTTTCTGTACCATGGGCTTTTATAGCCAGTCGTATGGCACACCTGTTCTACATATGGTAGTGAACTAAAAATACACACACAAATAGCGCATGTCAACTAGACACGATGGCTGATGCAATCCTTGTGCAGTGTATAAAACTCAAAATTTGAGAATAAAATGAATATCCACTATTAATTATTTAACACAGGGGAGATAATCATCACAATTTATCATTATTTAATTAATTCCATTGACTGTAGATGACTGTAACTTGCTAATACTTAGTTTAGATGTCTATTTGTTAAGCCAGCTAACCGGAACTTATTGATTATTCATTGTGGATGATCTGTGTACAGGTTCCTTATTATGTGCACCCTGGCTTTGATTTATTTGTTTTATATGTCTTTCTATGATTTGTTCTGTTGAAAAAAACAAATAAAAATGATGTTTGAAAAAGGCTGATGTATCTGATAGGGCCGTCACTGTCACAGTTCCTCCTTTGGTGGAAGACGGCGAATATGAAATTTCTCGTATCTTGAATTCTAGATGGCATAGAGGGAGATTACAGTATCTTGTCTCCTGGAAGGGTTTTGGTCCCGAAGATAACTCGTGGGTAAGGACGGATGATGTCTCTGCTCTTAGGCTTGTTAAAGCTTTTCCACAGGAGGTTTCCGGATAGGCCTGGGCCTGGAGAATCTGGAGGATCCGGAGGATCCTCATAAAAGAGGGGGTACTGTTAGAACCCTCCTGTTTGTTTTTTCCATCTTGTGTTTTGCGGTCACGTGACCATTTGCCTTTATATTCCAGCTCCGCCCTTCTGGCTGTGCTGGACTTCAGTGTTTGACTGTTTCTCTAGCCTGGTGCTTTGGTGCCCTTCTCTGTCAGTTCACTTGGTCCTTCTGGTACCTCTTGTACCTTTTGTCAGTTTGTCTTTTTGTGTTCTGCAGCAACTTCTCTGTTTAGGAGGTGTCCCATTTTTTGTCCTAGTCCTTAGTTCTTTTAGGGACCTTAATGCTATAGGTCTTCGTTCAGACTAGCCGAGTACTAAGGCGGGTCTGTTCGCTAGGAACAGGCAGCCTGCTACATCATAGGGATTCAGCTTAGTCTTAATGTAGGGACAGCTTTCCCCTATCTTTCCTTAGTACATGTTGCAGATCATAACATTTTATTTCTAATTGGGATATTGGTTGGTTTAATATATTTTATCTTCTGATATTTTGGGTAGCTTTATACTTTCTAAAAATTGATTGATCAGTTGGGCATTAGGTTGTGGTATTGTATTGTTTTTTTTGTAAATTGTAGAGGGTTGAGTAATAATTTGCGAAGGTATTGGCAATCTCTTTGTTTGGTCATTTTAGCTTTGACTTTAGTCGCTTGTATTTTACCTGCTCTGTTTCCCTGCCAATAGTATTTAGCTTTGCTTTTCCGTAGGTTATGCCCGTATTTATGTTGGAGCAATTGATATAAATCGTATCTTAATTTTTGTAATTTTTGGAGAGTTGTGTTTACGGGGCTGTTTTTATGCATTTCTTCTAGTGAGGCTTTGTTTTGGTTGATTTCCTCTATTTGGCATATTCTTTCTTTTTTGTTTTGGGATGCTATTTGAATTAGTTTTCCTCTAATATAAGCCTCATGAGCATACCATACTGTTGATGCGGACACGTTGAGTGTATTATTAATTATAAAATATTCTTTCAAGGTCTCCTGCAGTTAGGGCCTAATTTTATGTGTTGCGATTAGGTAATTATTTACTCTCCATGGGGAGTATGTCGTGTAGTTGTATCCCTCTTTAATGTGTTACGAGATGGGCATGGTCTGACCATGTGATGTTACCTATCGTGGCTTTTGGATGTCATGTAATAACCATTTATCTGTAAGAATTAGGTCGATTCTTGAGTAGCCCTTGTGTGAATGTGAATAGAACGTGTAATCACGTACGGAGGTGTGCAAAACTCGCCAAACATCGTAGAGTTCTTACGCCAAGAGAGTCTGAGAAAGAGAACGAGCTTTTTCTTTTTTTGAGGATGTACAGATTTGTCTATGCCTGGCATGGGGTGATATTAAAATCCCTGCGCACCAGCAGGGCTCTTTTTTTTGCATCTGTTATTACCGCTAAAGTTTCCTTAACAAATGAAATCTGCTTGGAATTAGGGGCATATTTGGAGGCGATCGTGTAAATTTTGTTATTTTTTCTGCATACTAAGATGATGTATCTGCCTTCATTGTCTACAATGCTGTTGATCAATTGGAAGGCGATGGTGTTTTTTATCACTATTACTACTCCCCTTTTTTACCAATTGCGTGAGAGTGAAACACATTGGGAAGTTTCTGTTCTGCAACCTGTGTACGTCAACACTGTTTAAGTGAGTTTCTTGAACACACAGTCGGGCCTCTCTCCATAGTAGAGATCTTTTAACCCCTTTATGACCTGGGGCATACTAGTTCGCCCCAGGTCATCATACCCGGTTCAGCACGGGCCCCGGCGCTCAGCCTGCACTGAACCAGTGATTTATACAACTGACATGTGCTCGCAACAGCCGCGGGTGGAATCGCGATCCACCCCCAGCTGTTAACCAGTTAAATGTCGCTGTCAATCTTGGCATTAGCCCCGCCCATCGGTGTTCCCATCACATGATCGCGGGTCACCGATGGGTTGGCATGACAACCCGCGGTCTGCAGCAGACCCCAGTGGTTGTCATGTCCTGATTGCTATGAGCGCCGCCGGCCAGTGGTTGATGCTCATAGCAAGTGAACAATTCTGCTGCATATAGGCGATCTGCTCATCTCCTGTATGCAGCAAAGCCGATCTAACCCAAAATAGTATCAATAAAAACGTCAGCTCGACGCGCAAAAAATAAGCCATCACCTGGCCCTAGATTCCGAAAAATGGAGATGCCCAGGGTCTCGGAAATGGCGTGGCTTTTTTCTATAAGGAAACTTTGGATTTTTTTTTCACCACTTAAATAAAAAGAACCTATACAAGTGTGGTATCTACGAACTCGTAATAACACAGAGAATAATAATAGCAGGTCAGTTTTAGTATTCAGTGAATGTGGTAAAAAAAAAAAACATTTTGTTTTGCTATTTCACCGCACTTGGAATTTTTTTCCCGTTTTCTAGTACATGATATGGTAAGAACTAGTGATGTCGTTCAAAAGTACAACTTGTCCCGCAAAAAATAAGCCCTCACATGACCATATTGAGCGAAAAATATAAAAGTTATGGCTCTTGGAAGAAGGGGAGCAAAAAATTAAAACGGAAAATCGCAAGGTCATTAAGGGGTTAAACAGACTATTTAACCCTTTCACATTGATATTGGAAATGTGAAGTACCATATACAAAATACGGAGAAAATCTATATGTCACCACTAGACAGTTAGGGAAGAATGGGGAAATAATAAAATACAAATCTCAAAAGATATAAATAACTATAACAGTTCCAAGAATAGAGTCCGGTTCTAAGTGAACCTACTGGACATGCCGTGCTATCCAGTATACAACAAGGGGAAGTGAGAATGAAAAAATATTTTTCTCGTGCTACCGCAGAGTATTGGAAAAAATAGTTGTATGATCTGCTCAAAAAAAAATAATAAAAGATCTAGGCAGAGCAACTAAATTGAGGGTACAACGGTTAGGAAAGTAAGCTTGCTGCTTGTTCAGATCCACTCCTTCCTCAACATCGGCGGTTTCGTCTTCTTTATTAGAGAACTTGTCCCTTCTGCCACAGTCGCCAGCGACCACTTCTGCATCAGAGTCATTCCCTGCCGAGGAGATGTCAGGACATGTGTGACTCCTTTCTTAGTCATGATCAGCTTCCAGGGTAGCCCCACTTGTACACGATCTCGTTGTCTTGCAGGATTTTGGTCGCTGTAGAAAACTCGCACCTCCTGTTCAGGGTGGCAGCAGACAGATCAGTGAACATCATGATGCTCCTGAACCTGTCCGGAAGCTCTGGATTTCCCGCCGCGTCTTTGGTTATGGCTTCTTTAAAGTGGAAAAAGTGAAGCCGGGCAATTACATCTCTGGGTGCAGAGGTGGGGGCACTTTTGGGTTTGGGGATCCTGTGCGCCCTGTCTATTAGAAGGTTCCGCTGATACTTTTCAAGGATTAATTCAGTAAAAAAGTCCGTTAGGAACTCCTTCAGTGCGTCTGCAGCAATACTCTCCGGTATCCCTCTAAAATGTAGATTGTTGCGTCTGAAGCGGTTCTCCATATCCACCAACTTTAATCTCCGTGCATTAATCTCCTCATCTGCCTCATTATTAGCGTCGACCAGATTATTGTGAGCAGTAGTGAACTCCTCCAACTTCTCCTTAATATGTGCTTTTCTATCTCCAATGTGCACAATGTCTTTCTGTAATGCAGTGAAGGTGGAGGTAATATCACTGTGTATGCCCTGTTTAAGATCCCCTAAAAGGGACTTCAGTGTGGTCTCTGTAATGGGGGCAGAGCTGTGCCATGTGTCAGGTGCATTTGATACTTGCTGTTTGGTGTCTGGAGGTCTCTGGGCTGCAGGATGGCGATCCACATGGGTCCTCTGTCAGGGGGTGATGTTCCTGTGCTGGTCTCGGACTATAACCGCTCTTTATTAGGTGAGGTCTGACCCGATAGCAGAGGATCAGACCTCATGGAGCGTTCTGCACCGACTCTGGCTGCATGATGAGTTCTACGGCAGCCATCTTGGATTTTACAGGGTGTCGGCACAAAGACTGAGATCCTGCCCTGTGCCACATCTCTGCTCTTTGTGGTGCGCCCCATCGCCGCCCAAAGTGTACCGGAGCTTGTGCTGCACGATATTAAGGTAGTCCTCTACTTTTTTTTGCGCTGTGAGCCGCTATTCGACGGTGGAAGCTCGGAGCTGGGTCTATGTGCGGCCGCTCAGCTCCTCATCTGGACACACCCACTAAATAACATTTCCCACATGTCTACTTTACATCAGCACAATTTTGGAACCAACATTTTTTAAAAATGGGTTAAAATGGGTTAAAAATTGACCAGCGACTTTGAGGGCCCTTAATGACAGAAAATACCCAAAAGTGACACCATTCTAAAAACTGCAACCTTCAAGGTGCTCAAAACCACATTCAAGTAGTTTATTAACCTTCCAGGTGCTTCACAGGATTTTTTGGAATGTGGAAGAAAACAATGAACATTTTTACCTTTCTTTTTTCACAAAAATGTTATATTAGACTCAAATTTTCTTATTTTCATTCACAAGGGTTTTCAACAGGAAAAAATGAACCACTATATTTGTTGTGCATTTCTCCTGAAGAAGCCGTTACCCCATATGTGGGGGGAAACCACTGTTTGGGCACACGGCAGGGCTCAGAAGGGAAGGAGCGCCATTTGACTTTTTGAATGTAAAATTTGCTTGAATAATTTGGGGATGCCATGTCGGGTTTGGAGAGTCACTGATGTGCCTAAACAGTGGAAACCCCCCACAAGTGACCCCATTTTGGAAACTAGACCCCTCAAGGAACTTCTCTTGATGCGTGATGAGCACTCTTAAAAATAAAGAAATCACTTTTTAGGAAAATGAAAAAATCACTTTTTCCACAAAAATGATGTTTTAGCCCCAAATGTTTTTATTTTCACAAGGGTAAGAGGAGAAAATGGACCCCAAAAACTGTTGTGCAATTTCTCCTGAGTACAGCGATACCCCATATATGGGGAAAATACACTGTTTAAGCGCACGGTAGGGTTCAGAAGGGAAGGAGCACGGTGTGACTTTTTGAACGCAAAATTGGCTGGAATCGAGAGCGTATGCCATGTCACGTTTGGAGAGCCGCTGATGCGCCTAAACAGTGGAAACCCCCCACAAATGACCCTATTTTAGAAACTAGACCCCTCAAGGATTTTATCAAGGGTTATAGTGAACATTTTGAACCCAGAGGTACGACACAGAATTTGATACCCATTAGGTCATCATATTGAATAAGTTGTCATTAGTATTGAGCGCATGTGCTTGCTACTTGAGTTTGCATCGGGTAAGCACCATGTATTGCGGGTGCACGAGTGACATGCTCGAGTCCCCCGCCCCTCATGTTTCACGGTTGTTAGACACCCAAAAGAAAAACATGCGGGGATCGCTCGTGCATGGCAGGCAATCCCTGCAAGTTTTTTTTGTCTGTATAACAGCCGCAAAACATATGGGGTGGAAACTCGAGCATGTCACTCGAGCATCTGCAATTCTCTTTGTATACCCGAGATTTTTTGGCTGATGGAGCTGTATGGCAGCTTATTTTTTTGCAGGACAAGATGACATTTTCAGTGGTACTATTTTTATTTACATTCGTCTTTTTATTATAATCTCTTTTTATTGAAATAAGAAAAGACATAAACATACAAAATCAACATCAGTAGAAGCCAGTGCTCAGTCTCGACGGTCAGAACATTGTATATTCACATATGTACTATTTTTCTTATAAGACTGAAGCACCTTTATCCAGCAGTATAAGCTTACTTTTATCTGTTCCAACAATGGAACCAAGAACATATATCAAATATCAACACTACCAAAACGGGAGAAAAGAAAAAAAAAAAAAAGGGGGAGGGGGGGGAGCAGGAGAAGAAGTAATAAGAAAGTGAAGATAGGAAAGGAGAGAAGGGTTTAAGGAATGGGAACGGGGCAGGGGAGTCTGAGCTAAGGTTCCATTTTAATTTCACTAATCATCTCCAGCACCAATCCGGATCCAATTCGCCTATTCATCAGTTTTTACCCAAATAGCCCGTGGAACTCCGACGAGTCTTGAAACAAGATCCAAACGCTCCAGATCTTCATGAATTTATCCGCACAATCATTGAAATCAGCAGAAAGCTCCTCCATTCTGCAGATATTAGCCATTTCATTGTACCACTCTGAGATTGGGGGGATTTGAGGTGACCTCCAATAACGTGGAATCACCGCACGAGCTGCTGTTAAACAAAATCTTAAAATATCTTTTTTTTGGGATCTAATCGATGAAGGCAGAATGGAAAGTAGGGCTATCTCAGGGCAGTTCTCAACCCTATTTCCAGTAATTAGGTTATAGTTGGAGAATATTTTATCCCACAGAGGTTTGATCCGACTACATTCCCACCAGATGTGGAGCATAGATCCCTTTTCCACTCCACATCGCCAACACATGTCTGAAGTTGCCGGAAACATGGAGTGGAGTTTCACAGGATACCGGTACCATCTTGCCATAATTTTGAAATTTTTCTCCTGCGCATAATTTGCACCTGACATTTTGTGTGTAAACAAGAAACTTTTTTCCCAGTCTGACGAGGGTATGATATGTCCCAATTCCTGTTCCCACTTATGTTGAAAATTAAGCTTTCCTGAGATATTTACCCCTATCAGACAATTATAAAGCATGGATATTACATGATTGGGAGGAGATTCCTGCAAAAACAGTCTCTCAAAGGAAGATGGTGTACACTGGAACAGGGGCACTGTCCCCCTAGACGATAAAAACGATTGTAACTGTAGATATTCCAACCACTGGAGTTTTCTAGACGGATACCTGTCTTGTATTGTATTGAATGACGGAAATCTACCATTTTCGAATATCTGCAGAAGGCGAACATCCTCCCTAGCTCTCCATCCCATGAAAGAATCCCTCAAATATCCAGGAGGGAAGGAGGGATTGGAGAATAATGGCATAAGAGGGCTGATTGTACTAGAGGAAAAGTGTTTTTTCATAATTGCATGCCAAATTTTTTTTGTACCCCTAGTCAATTCAGATAAACCTCCAATTGAGGAAACATCTGAGGCGAAGAGCCAAGGAAGGTGCTTCAAAGGAACAACTACTCCCTCCTGCTCAACAGTGACCCATTGCTTTGTCAAAGAATTATAGTGCCAGTCTAGAAGGCGACCCAAAGCAGAGGCTTGAAAGTATGTTTTAAAATTCGGAAATCCAGCTCCACCAGCTGCTTTAGGGCGGTTTAAAGTCTGCATACTTATCCTAGGTCTACCTTTACCCCACACAAACCTAGTTAATACTGTACGTAATCTGCTGAAAAAGCTGCATGGGGGAGAGATAGGGACAGTTTGAAAAATCTATAAAAAACGGGGAAGTATATCCATTTTTACGGCATTCATTTTGCCAAACCAGGACATTCTCAGTTTACTGTAATTTAGTAAATCTTTACATGTACGGTCCAAGAGAGACTGGTAGTTTAGCGCATACATTTTTGATGAATCAGAAGAAACGAGCACTCCCAGGTATTTTATCGCCTCCGATTTCCACTTAAAAGGGAAGTTGTCCATCACCTGTCTAACCTCTCTCTGTGGCAATGACACGTTTAATGCCTCCGATTTTGAGTAATTAACTTTGAAATTACTCAGGAACCCAAATCTGTCAAACTCCTTCATTAATGAAGGAAGAGATGTCTGAGGTTGAGATACATAGAGGAGGAGATCATCTGCATATAATGCTGTCTTATAAGTCCTTGTACCTATTTTAACCCCTTGAATACTACTATTTTTCCTTATAGCGTTGGCCAGGTGTTCCATCACTATCACGTACAGAAGGGGGGACAGAGGGCACCCCTGTCTAGTCCCATTTTGTATCTTAAAGGGTGAGGACAGGGTTCCATTAACCCTAACTCTGGCAGTAGGACCTGAATACAAGGAGAAAATCAACTGTAAAAATTGTGATCCAATGCCTATTTGGCTTTGTGCTTCCTTCATAAATTGCCAATGAACCCTTTCAAAGGCCTTCTCTGCATCAACAGATAAAAGGCCCATAGGTAGGAATTGCTTTTAGCTTTGGAGATTAGCAACATAGTCTTAATGGTGTTATCTCTTGCCTCTCGGCCCTGAATAAATCCTACTTGATCTGTGTTTATAAGGGAGGGTAACAATGGGGCCAGTCTTTCTGCTAGAATTTTGGAGAGTATTTTAATGTCTACGTTTATTAATGATATGGGTCTATAATTAGCCGTGTTTGTAAGATCTTTACCCTGTTTAGGAAGGATACTAATATGGGCTTCCAATGATTGGGGGACGAAGCACGTCTTATCATTTAGTGAGTTAAATGTTTTATGCATAATAGGGGATAATTGAGTTTTAAGGGACTTATAGAATGCTGGGGTAAATCCGTCTGGGCCAGGACTTTTACCAGATGGTGTAGATTGAATAGCAAGATTGACCTCCTCCTCCGTGATGTCTTTTTCCAGTTCCCCAGAGACCTGGCTATCTAAAGATGGTAAAGAAGTATCCTGTATATACTCTTTAATTCGGGCAGTTAAGTCACTGGGAGAGAGATCAGAATATTGCCCTTTAATATTCTATAACTTCTCATAGTATGAGCGAAATATCTCGATAATTTCTGTAGGGTTATGGGCATCCTCCCCATTCTGTTTCTTGATATATGGAACGTATGTTGCCACAGAACGAGGATGAAGCAATCTTGAGAGTGCCCGTCCACATTTATCCGACGATTCATAAAAAAAACTTTTAGTTTGCTCCCTGTGTCTTAGATACTTTTGCTCAAGCAAGATCTTAAGATCATTCCTTTTTTTTGATAGTTCTGCAAGTGTATTAGGTGACAATGTATGTTTGTGCGATGTCTCCAATATGTGTATCTGTCTCAACAGGTCATTCACCCTCTGTGTTCTTTCTTTTTTGAGTCTTGAACCATGTTTAATCAACACGCCTCTCATGACACATTTTAGAGTTTCCCATTGCAGAGGAGTTGAGGTCTGATCTGTTTTGTGAATTTGCATAAAAGAATCAACAGAATCTTTTAATTCTGTCATACAGATACTATCCTTGAGAAGGTGATCATTCATTTTCCATGTCCACGAGCGTCGGACAGAGGAAGGAATAGATAGGGATAGAAAAATTGGAGCATGATCAGACCACAACATGTCGCCTATTGTGGCAGATGGGTTTAAAGAAAGAGCGTGATGACTCAACAGGAAGAAATCAATGCGACTATATGAACCATGCGCAGGAGAAAAATATGTGTAATCCTTACCCTGAGGATTCAAGATTCGCCAAACGTCTGTCAATCTGAGGGCGTGGATGGCCCGCTTCAGTGATCGGAGCCTTCTCGAAGGGACAACACCCCTTCCTGAGGATGAATCTAGCGCGGGATTCCATGTGAAGTTAAAGTCTCCACCTGCAATCAGAATACCTTCTGCAAATTCAGAGAGGGATGTTAGAAAGGACCTACACGTGGGGATCTGATCTTTGTTAGGGAGGTACCAATTTGCTATTGTATATATTGATTCCGCTATTTTAAGTTTTAAAAACACATATCTGCCTTTATCATCAATGAGGGAATCCATGAAAGTGTAAGCCAACGATTTGTGTATGGCTATGGATACACCCTTAGAGCGTGAATCCGGATTAGTGCTGTGAAACCATCGAGAATAATACCTATCACCAAGAACAGGCACATGCCCCATTTTAAAATGCGTCTCTTGTAACATAAGAACCTGAACTTTTTGTTTGTGCATAGAGTATAAAATTTCAGAACGTTTCTGTGGGACATTAAAGCCTCTTACATTCAATGAACCTACTTTAATAGATGACATGATTACCAAGGGTGAGGAAGGGGGTGGGGTAAGATGGAAGACGGAAATATAAAGAAAGGGACGAGAAAGAGGAAAGGGGAACAAAAATAAAATTAGAATAAAGAAAACAATCTGATGAGGGGAGATGAGTCTATTTTACACCTGCCAGCAGTGTGTAAACCCCTTGAGAGAATGGGCTTTCTACCGAGGAGCCGTCCCCCCCAAGCCCAAACAACAGGCCAAACCTTTTGTACTAAAACTTTGATATAAAGGCAGCCAAAAACTGACATAGATTAACATCTGCTTATCACTATATTAAATCTCAAATCAATATATCACATAACCTTATGAGATAATATCTGTACCTCCCAAGAACTGAATACCATTGACACAGTACAATTAGTTTTGTCACTGATATCCAGTCACATATGTGAGGTATTCAAAATATCAACTATATTCTACGTTGAGAACATTTTAGAGGAATATAACATTCTAATGTCTTTCACCAACATTTTAGAGGAACATAACATTCTAATGTCTTTCACCAGCTTGACTAGCACTGAGGGCTAGAGAATTGACCACAGGTCCTTTTTGTGAGAGATGTTTCAATCTGGGGGATGCGAAACGTGTTTCCTATTGATCTCTCTTCTAGATTCTTCTCTGGCTTTGTTTCTTGTCACTTTTTGTGATTGTGGATTGAGATCCGACTTGGGGCCTCCCGGGAGACTTGGCCAGTCCTCTGATGATATAGATACGAGGGGGATCCCCAAGCCCTTAACAAAAGCCGGGATGTCTCCAGGGCAGCGTACCACATGTAAAACCCCAGAATGGCGGACTTGTAGGCGGAAAGGGAAACCCCAAGAATATAATATGTTCTGCTGTCTTAAAACCTCTAATAGAGGTCTTAATGTCCTCCTCTTCTGAAGTGAGTGACGTGATAAATCAGACATGAGTTGTACAGGATGATCTTGATATAGAATAGAATCTATTTTTCTGGCCTTTATTAAGATGCTTTCTTTGATTTTGTATTTATGAACCCGGCAAATCACATCTCGATGTTTTGACATGTCAGAGGGTCTGGGACCCAGGGATCTATGGGCCCTGTCTAACTCCAACTCACTCTCTAAGGGCCGACCCAGAATAGAGTTGAACAAATGGCGCAGTGTCTCATCCAATTTATTGTGCTCAATTGTCTCTGGAAGTCCTCTAATCCTAATATTATTGCTCCTTTCTCTGTTCTCAATATCGTCTATCAAATCTGTTAGATATTCCAGTTGGTATGAGTGGGAGGACAAAGTTTGTTCATGGGATTTAACTTGTTGGGCGATGGATGCTGTGTGTGACTCAGCAGCAGACACTTTTTCTGTTAACTCTTGCATGTCCCCTCTAATGGCAGCAGTTTCAGCTCTGTAGGAGGACTCCAGTCTGGACAAATAGGACTCCATGTCCTCCCTGGTTGGGATAGCTCGTATTCGAGCTTTGAGATCTCTCCACACTGCCTCATGCTGAGATAAATCATCCTGTTGGCTCTCCTCTGAGCAGCCAGGAGAGGGAGAGCGTAATAATGTGGGAAAGGAGCCTCTCTCAGGGGATCTCTGGTCATCAGTGGACCATTGGGGTCTCTGTAAGTCCGGACCCGCAGCAGAGGTAAGCTCTGCCGAGTCTGAAGTGTCCGAGGGTTGGAGCACGGAGCTATCCCCCACCACGCACCTGAATCCCGGAGGCGCGAAACCAGGGTCCGCCATCTTGGACTGGGGGGGGTCCTCCGTAGCTGCGACGGTGAGGCCTCCTGTGTTCTCCCACGCCTGAGAGGTATCGTCCGGTCTGTTGATCTTGATGGGGAGCGTTTACCATGTGGGCTCAGAGCCTCCGATGCAGGAGCCGAGGAGCGCTGTGCAGGGCCCGCCGACGCCATCTTAGATCCCGCTTGTGCAGGGGAAGCAGGTGCAGTGCTTCTCAGATAGCGTGTAATGTTCGTTGGAGATGCCCGCTGGGTACTCACACTGGTCTGTGTTATGTTCCGTTTCTTTTTTGCCGGCATTGGCAGTATTTTGGCTCGATTTGATGTGGTAGGCATGCCCCGAAGCTGGGCCAGGGACGGGAGCAAACAACCCTGCAACTTCACTCCTCCATAGCCAGGCCACGCCCCCACATTCGTCTTTTTAATCACTTTTTTTTGTTTGGCGGTATGATGATAAAGCATAGTTTTTTGATTAGTTTTTTATATTTTATTTTTAGTTTTTTAGTTTTATAGGACAGGTCTTTCCGGGCACCGCAATGCCAAATATGTGTTCTTCTAATAGTTGTTTTTTTTTCATAATAATATTTATTTATGGGTACAGAATATTTTAATTTTTTTTGGATTTATTCTTTTTTTTTTTTATATTTTTACTATTTTTTTTCACTTTCTGATACTGTTTTTCACTTTTACACTTTGTCGCACTAGGGGACTTTCATTTTTTGCAGCCTGATTGCCTTTAAAGCATAGGGATGCAGTAGCATCCTTGTGCTATGAAGTCTGTAAGCCCTGCACTGGCACAAGTTAGATAAATCGTGCATTGCACACGCTCTATCCATCTTCCTGATGCCTGGTGACCCAGATGTTGTCATGGTATTCAAGGTTAGAGGGGCGCTCTTAACTCTGCTTGCCCCGGAAATGCACAGCCTCTGTGCGGGCGCGATCACATTGTGCGTAATCGTAGGTACCTGGTCCATAAGTACCAGGGCGCAGGGACGTACTATTACTGACAATGTCAGAAAGGGGTTAAAGTGCATTTACTCCTCGCCAACGCACCCAAAAACACATGTATGTCATAAATAATTTTAAAAAATGACGCGGGGTCCCCCCTACTTTTGATACCCAGCCTAGGTAAAGGAGACAGGGCTTACATTATCAAGCTTGGAAGATCCATGGATATTGGCCCTTTCCCAGCCCAAAAATTAAAGCTCTCAGCCGCCCCAGAATTGACGCATCCATGAGATGCGCCAATTTGGGCACTTTGCCGACTCTTCTCGATTGCCCTGGTGCGGTGGCAATTGGGGTAATAGTTTATGGGGTGGATGTCAGCTTTGTAATGTCAGTGAGCAACAAGCCTAAGGGTTATTAATGGAGAGTTGTCTATCAGACACCCCCATTACCAATCCAGTAGTCATAAAAAAAACCACAGTAAAAAATCGTTTATTTTAAAAAACACTCCCACACACCTTGCTCGCCAATTTATTAAAAAGCAAAAACATCAACATGAAGATCCGACGTAATCCAGCCAATTAGAAGTAGTCCAAAAATGGGAACCTGAAAGACATAAAAAGAGAGTTAACTAAATGAAAACAAGAAACATTCCCTCATTCACCAATTTATTATTAATAATAATTCCTGCTGCTGTGATGTAAACCATTGGGGTTCCCACGACGTCTCGCGATTCTGTACAGCAACCTTTGGTGCGTCATTCTGAGAACGACACTTCACAGATCACTCCTGGTCATGTCTCACGAGCGATGACATCAGTAACTGAGTAACGTCATCGTTCGTGAGGGACCTATGAAGGGACCTATTAGCACATTCCAATAAAATGAATGAAAATTATTGCGTGAACTGTTGTTGTTAAACTTTTTATTGGTACTGTACATGAGCATCCCTTTATAGGGAACCCCTTCGATGCTGTTACTTTTTCTTCACTTTGTAACTTATTACGCAAGGGACTATCCTCTTTTTTTCATATATCGTAAAGTTCTACATGTAAAATTTCCTTAGTTCATGTCTGTGCATGTGAATGGTTAAAGTGGATCTGTCACCAAATTTGACAATCCTTCCTGCACTGCTACTGGTGGCATCTCACACGGCTAAATGCATGCGGATATATTGTCCTCTATTTGCTTCTTCTTGAACATTGGTTTGTGGTTGTTTTCCCTATGATCAGAATGCACCTTGGTGTTTCTAGGTTCTCCCCTGATGTAATATATTTTTTTTGCTCCTTAAAGGGAACCTGTGACGTGAAAAAAAGCTATTTATCTGCAGATATGGGGTTAATCTGCAGAGTAATAGCATCCTGAACCTGCACTGCACTTAGACCCCCGCTCTCAGGAGGAAATGAACTTTATTCCTCCCGGTAGTGTTCTGGGTTCAGTCACCGGGATGGTGCCGGCGTGGTTCAGTCACCGCTCTGTGTATAGAGAGGGCAGCTGTAACCGCATCCCCGGCACTGAGTAATGCTGAGCTGCTTTCAGTCAGTGCCAGTGATGTGGTTACCGCCACGGCTCACTATACACAGAGTGGTGACTGAACCTACACCTGTGCCACTCCCGAGATGGAAACCCAATGGATGCTGGGAGAAATAAAGTTCATTTCCTCCCAACAGCAGGGGATTAAGTGTGGGCGGGTTCAGAATAGTATTAACATAGAGATTATCCCCATATGTGCAGGCTAATTTCGTTTTTTCACATGACAAATTCCCTTCAAGGAAAGAAGCTTTTTTATTGTAGTTATTATTTCTTACAAGCATGTAGTAATGTGTTTTTTTTTTTTTTAAATCTGCAGTGCAAGCGGACCTTCTGACCGCACCTATTATAGAGGTAAGACATTTTACGAAAATTCAGATGGTATAATGAAATATGTGACTTTATATTTTATTCCAAAATTTTTATAGGTTTTATTAAAGGTACAGTGGGTACAGAAAGTATTCAGACCCCTTTAAATTTTTCACTCTTTGTTTCATTGTAGCCATTTGGTAAATTCTAAAAAGTTCATTTTTTTCTCATTAAAGTACACTCTGCACCCCATCTTGACTGAACATAAACAGAAATGCAGAAATGTTTGCAAATTTATTAAAAAAGAAAAACTGAAATATCACATGGTCATAAGTATTCAGACCCTTTGCTCAGTATTGAGTAGAAAGACCCTTTTGAGCTGGTACAGCCATGAGTCTTCTTGGGAATGATGCAACAAGTTTTTCACACCTGGATTTGGGGATCCTCTGCCATTCTTCCTTGCAGATCCTCTCCAGTTCCGTCAGGTTGGATGGTGAACGTTAGTGGACAGCCATTTTCAGGTCTCTCCAGAGATGCTCAATTGGGTTTAGGTCAGGGCTCTGGCTCGGCCAGTCAAGAATGGTCACAGATTTGTTCTGAAGCCTCTCATTTGTTATTTTAGCTGTGTGCTTAGGGCCATTGTGTTGTTGGAAGGTGAACCTTCAGCCAAGTCTTAGGTACAGAGCATTCTGGAAGAGGTTTTCATCCACAATATCTCTGTACTTGGCCGCATTCATGTTTCCTTCAATTGCAACCAATCATCCTGTCCCTGCAGCTGAAAAACACCCCCATAGCATGATGCTGCCACCACCATGTTTCACAGTTGGGATTGTATTGGGCAGGTGATGAGTAGTGCCTGGTTTTCTGCACACATACCACTTAGAATTACCACCAAAAAGTTCTATCTTTGTCTCATCAGACCAGAGAATCTTATTTCTCATAGTCTAGGAGTCCTTCATGTGTTTTTGAGCAAACTTTATGCGGGCTTTAATATGTCTTGCACTGAGCAGAGGTTTCCGTCGGGCCATTCTGCCATAAAGGCGTGACTGGTGGAGGGCTGCAATGATAGTTGACTTTGTGGAACTTTCTCCCATCTCCCTACTGCATCTCTGAAGCTCAGCCACAGTGATCTTGGGGTTCCTCTTTATCTCTCTCACCAAGGCTCTTCTCCCACGATTGCTCAGTTTGGCTGGATGGCCAGGTCTAGGAAGACTTCTGGTGGTCTCAAACTTCTTCCATTTAAGGATTATGGAGGCCACTGTGCTCTTAGGAACCTTGAGTAATGCAGACATTCTTTTGTAATCTTGGCCAGATCTATGCTTGCCTCAATTCTGTCTCTGAGCTCCTTGGGCAGTTTCTTTGAGCTCAGGATTCTCATTTGGTCTGACATGTACTTTGAGCTGTAAGATCTTGTGTGTACCTTTCCAAATCAAGTCCTATCAGTTTAATTAAACACAGCTGGAATCCAATGAAGGAGTAGAACCATCTCAAGGAGGATCACAAGGAAATGGACAGCATGTGACTTAAATAAGAGTGTCTGAGCAAAGGGTCTGAACACTTATGACCATGTGATATTTCAGTTTTTCTTTTTTAATAAATTTGCAAAAATTGGAGTTGGGGAACACTTTTTTAGTGTGTGACAGCAGCCAACCATAAAAATCCGATATACAGTGGCTTGCAAAAGTGTTCACCCCCTTCGCAGTTTTTGTGTTTTTCTACCTTACAACCTGGAATTTAATTGTTTTTTAAAGGCTTTGCATGAGATCATGTAAAGAACATGCCTACAGCTCTGAACATTTGGTTTTATTTTTGTTGTGAAGCAAACAACAAATAGGACAAAATACCTGAAAACTTCAATGCGCATAACTATTCACCCGTCTAAAGTCAGTACTTAGTAGAAGCTCCTTTCGCAGCAATTACAGCTGAAGGTAATTTTGGGTAAGTCTCTATGAGCTTTCTACCTCTTGCCACTGGGATTTTTGGCCATTCTTCAAGGCCAAACTGCTCCATCTCCTTCAAGTTAGATGATTTCCTCTGGTGAACAGCAATCTTCAAGTCTGACTACAGATTCTCAATTGGATTACAGTCTGGGCTTTATCACTAGAAAACATTTAGGCTATGTGCCCATGTTGCAGAAATGCTCCGGATTTTTCCTGAGCGTTTCTGCATCTCCCTGGCAGAAAAAACTCATGCGGATTGTACATGCGTTTTTCCTGCCAGGGACATGCGGATGTGAAGCGTTCTTCACATGCATTTCTGCATGCGGATTGACAAGTTCTTTTCAAGCGATTTTAGCATCACTTGGAAAGTGATTGACAACTTGGTCACACTATATAAATCCATGTGTGTTATATAGTGTGACCTTAAAGAATGTTTAAAAATAAAAAAATTAATCTATACTTACCTTCCGATGGCCCCCGAAGTCTTGCTTCGCTCCGTTCTCCCTTGCCGGCAGCTCGCGGTACACTGCACTGAAGGACCTGCCATCACATGACTATGACGTCAGCGCAGGTTCTTCAGTCCATAGCGAACTGCCGGCATGGGAGGATGAGCGCAGCGGGGGCCGTCAGAAGGTAAATATAATATTTATTTTTTATTTTAGTCTTTTTTTTTACAGGTTCTATGGTACCCTGGTCCGGAGGAGAGTCTCCTGTCCTCCACACCCGGGTACCATCCGCACATTGA
Source organism: Phyllobates terribilis (assembly GCF_046119375.1). Lineage (NCBI taxonomy): Eukaryota > Metazoa > Chordata > Amphibia > Anura > Dendrobatidae > Phyllobates > Phyllobates terribilis. The sequence goes on from NW_027364532.1 coordinate 114,838, forward strand.
AACGCTTGGATTCCGCATGTACAGATGCAGTGATGCGTAATCCGTGCGTTTCAATGCAAGTCAACGGCGGCAAAAAAAATAATTGGTAGTGCTGCGTTTTTTTCCGCAATGATAACCCGCAGCGGAAATTTCCACAGCATGTGCAGAGCACATGCGAATTATCATTGGGGACCATGGCTGGCCTTCTACCATGCGTTTCTGCAGCGTTTTTGCCGCTGCGGAAACGCTTAAAAAAAACGCATCGTGGGCACACAGCCTTACACTTTTTCCCTTAAATCACTCGAGTGTTGCTTTAGCAGTATGCTTTGGATCATTGTCTTTTTGGAAGGTGAACCACTGTCCCAGTCTCAAATCACTGACAGACTGAAACAGGTTTTGCTCAGAAAATATCCATGTATTTCGCTGGATCCATCTTTTCCTGGACTTGAACAATTTCCCCTATCCCTGCTGTCGAAAAACATCCCCATAGTATGATGCTAACACCACCATGTTTCACTGTGGGGATAGTGTTCTTGGGGTGATGAGTTGTGTTGGTTTGGCACCAGACATAGCGTTTACTTTGGTGGCAAGAAAGTTCAATTTTGGCCTCATCTGACCACATCGCCTTCCTCCACACATTTGAGGAGACTCCCACATGTCTTTTGGGAAACTCAAAATACCTTACAATTTTTGTAAGTAAAGGCTTTTTTCTTGTTCAATTATGTTTATTGGTATTTTAAAACATTTTAAAGGGAGAAATGCACACACAATATAAGCCTAAAGGTTGGCGGAGAGTAGGGGAGGTAGGAAAGCTAGGGGGAAGGAAGGGGAAGTAAAAGGTAATTCCTTTTGAAAATATGGAAAAGAGAGGCAAGTGTACAAAAAGCTGTCTTTCAATTTTACATGTAACTTACACTTGTTAAAATTATAGCTTATTCCTTATGAATTAATTGCTGAAAAAAGAAAGAGAGAAAAATTAGTAAGACACATATAGTACATTAAAAGTAGCTTAATGATATATGTGGACACTTGCCGGGGATCAAGATGTTCTCCATCGACCTGGGGGGAAGGAGTTTGATTTAAGTTTCCATTCAGTCAGAGTGAAGTATGAATAGAAGTTCGCTGACCTAATGCAAATATTGAAGATTGTTTCAATTGGAAGATGAAAAAAAAAAGGATTATGATCTTTTTATAATCTGGTTCTTGAAGATGGATTGTAATTCTATGGTAATAGTCCAAGATGGAAAATTGTATTACAATCCAGATGAAATCCAAGGCATAGACCCAAATTGACCCATATTGTAATCGAATTTAGTATGAATTGTAATTCAAGTGTTTATAATGTTATAATCTTGGTTAAAATCCGTAGATATTAGCTGATATTTATTCACCTAGTCCAAGAAATTCTAATTAAAAATCAATATTTTTTATTCATTATCCATATAAAAAATCAGAAAAACAATTTTTTTTTAAAAAAAAATGACAGGGGACATCCAGAAAAGAGAGATGCAATATATAGCTTGGTCATATCACATTCATCATGATTGTATAGCAGAAAACTAAACCACCTTATTCACTTGATGCATATTTGAACCGGTATTATAGACAGATGTAAACAGATTTGACAAAGTGCAAATTATGCAATACCCTAATTAAATTAAATGGTAGGGAGTCAGACATTTACATCTATGATCATAAAGTGCTAAGTGCTTATATTTAGAAAAAATAGTCTGCATTATTTCATTGCATTAGTTGGACCGTAAACAACTGCTTACAACTATGCAAAGTGCCATGGAGTAGTCAATATACCTATTAAAAATTGGTAAGAAAGTAAGAAAAGATCAAAGATATCTAATGATAGGCCAGGCGTCCGGGGGAGCCGTCCATAGGGAGTTATCCCATCAATCATGTGCCAGCTGTAAGGTGCTTTGATGGCTCATCGCACATGTGTATACTACACCTGTTTGCAAAAGGGACTTCCGGGTGGTACGCAGTGGAACGCATGTGTGGAACGCACGCGGTCCACATGTAGCGCATCCCCGGAAGTCAATAGGTGATGTCACACGCGTGTGCGCACAGCTCCCATGGGCCGCACGCCACTATACAGGAACCGGACCCGTGGAGTAAAGCCTAGCTGTGCAGAGCAGTGGAACGCATGTGTGAAACGCATGCGGACCACATGGAGCGCAACCTCAAAATGGTCCATCCCCACTTCCTAAACCATGAACCTGTAGGACATGGCATACATATCAAGGAATGACAAGGGAAAATGGGAGGGGAATGGGGAAGGAAGGAGGGAAGAAGAAAAGAAAAGAATAAACCAAATGTAAAGACAGAAAATAGATGCTGTAGGAGCATCGATTACCATAAAGTGAAATGTGAAGGGGGATGGGGGGGGGGTTGAAAAAGAAAGTAAAAGTGTAAATTAAAAAAGAAAAATCATGTATGAATGAAAATATGTATTTGTTGAATGTAAAGTGTATAAATAACGAAAATAATGTATGTATAGTGAAAAAGCAAAGAATAAGTGAAAATTAATAAAACAAATATATGTAAATAAGTGTTAATATGTCTATAGTCAAAGAGAGGCTAAGTGTAACAATTAGAAACATTTAATTGTGCTAGGATTTTATGCCACGCAATCACGGAGAATAAGGGGAGAAGCCTACCCTTCTATCAGTGTCAACCGTCATATACAAAAAACATGTTCTTCCCAATTGGGGACCCCCCAACTCACTCCTGAGATCATATATTGACATGTTGGATATATATCACTTGTTAAAAAGACAGCACCGTCCAATTTTATAGTCCATGTTCATCATTGATGGATAATTAAAATCCAAATATTTCTTACTTAATTTGTCCATTGCCATAAATTTCCGTGGACAATGCCACGAATTTCAAAAATATTCAATATGTTTCAGATTCACTTGTTAAAGGGACACAGCGCCATCTATAATTATAGTCCATGCATATCATTGGTAGATGGTTCCAAACTAATGTTTCTTGATTCTAATTGTCCATTATCATGGATCTCCACAGAAGGCTCTAGGAACACGATCCCCTTCGGAAGGAGGAGTCAACCAGGTCATCAGACTCCACCCCAAGTAGCCAAGGCAGCAGGTAAGTAGTGGATATAAGTAAGTCTTTGATCTGGGATAAAAAACACAAATCAATCAATTAGAAGTACATAATGGTTTGTAAAGAGGACTACTCATCCTTCACAGTACCCATGATACACAAAAATGAAAAATGAGAAGGGGGGGGGGGGGGGGGAAAGGGAACAAGGGAAGGGAAATTGGACCTAAGATCTATTTAAAAGCTGATTACAGCATAATTCTCGGCTACCCTATAAACGGCCTCGCAGACGCCAGGAAAAATGGTCAGAATGAAAAAAAGGGAAAAGTTAACCCCTTAAGCCCCGCGGGTGGTTTGCACGTTAATGACCGGGCCAATTTTTACAATTCTGACCACTGTCACTTTATGAGGTAATTACTCTGGAACGCTTCAACGGATCCCCCTGATTCTGAGACTGTTTTTTCGTGACATATTGTACTTCATGATTGTGGAAAAATTACTTCGATATCACTTGCGTTTATTTGTGAAAAAAACGGAAATTTGGCGAAAATTTTGAAAATTTTGCAATTTTCAAAATTTGAATTTTTAAGCCCTGAAATCAGAGCGATATGTCACACAAAAGAGTTAATAAATAACATTTCCCACATGTCTACTTTACATCAGCACAATTTTGGAACCAAAATTTTTTTTTGTTAGGGAGCTATAAGGGTAAAAAGTTGACCAGCGATTTCTCATTTTTCCAACAAAATTTACAAAACCATTTTTTTAGGGACCACATCACATTTGAAGTCACTTGGAGAGGTCTTTATGACAGAAAATACCCAAAAGTGACACCATTCTAAAAACTGCACCCCTCAAGGTGCTCAAAGCCACATTCAAGAACTTTATTAACCCTTCAGGTGCTTCACAGGAATTTTTTGAATGTGGAAGAAAAAAATGAACATTTAACTTTTTTCACAAAAATGTTACTTTAGACCCAATTTTTTTTATTTTCACAGGGGTAGCAAGAAAAAATGGACGCCAAAATGTGTTGTGCAATTTCCCCTGGGCACGCAGATACCCAATATTTGGGGAAAAAACACTGTTTGGGCGCACGGCAGGGCTCGGAAGGGAAGGAGCGCCATTTGACTTTTTGATTGTAAAATTTGCTTGAATAATTAGCGGACGCCATGTTGTGTTTGGAGAGCCCCTGTGTGCCCAAACTTTGGAGCTCCCCCACAAGTGACCCCATTTTGGAAACTAGACCCCCCAAGGCACCTTTATAGATGCATAGTGAGCACTTGGAACCCCCAGGTGCTTCACAAATTGATTCGTATAAATGAAAAAGTGAAAAAAAAAACACTTTTTCATTTTTACGAATCAATTTGTGAAGCACCTAGGGGTTCCAAGTGCTCACTATGCATCTAGATAGGTGCCTTGGGGGGTCTAGTTTCCAAAATGGGGTCACTTGTGGGGGAGCTCCAATGTTTGGGCACACAGGGACTCTCTAAATGCAACATGGTATCCGCTAACAAATTGAATGCAAAATCGGCTCAAATTGTTAGCGGACACCACATTGCGTTTGGAGAGCCCCTCTGTGCCCAAACTTTGGTGCTCCCCCACAAGTGACCCCATTTTGGAAACTAGACCCCCCAAGGCACCTTTCTAGATGCATAGTGAGCACTTGGAACCCCCAGGTGCTTCACAAATTGATTCGTAAAAATGAAAAAGTGAAAAAAAAAACACTTTTTCAATTTTATGAATCAATTTGTGAAGCACCTGGGGTTCCAAGTGCTCACTATGCATCTAGATAGGTGCCTTGGGGGGTCTAGTTTCCAAAATGGGGTCACTTGTGGGGGAGCTCCAATGTTTGGGCACACAGGGACTCTCCAAATGCAACATGATATCCGCTAACAAATTGAATGGAAAATCGGCTCAAATTGTTAGCGGACACCACGGTGCGTTTGGAGAGCCCCTCTGTGCCCAAACTTTGGAGCTCCCCCACAAGTGACCCCATTTTGGAAATTATACCCCCCAAGGCACCTTTCTAGATGCATAGTGAGCACTTGGAACCCCCAGGTGCTTCACAAATTGATTTGTAAAAATGAAAAAGTGAAAAAAAAAAACACTTTTTCATTTTTATGAATCAATTTGAGAAGCACCTGGGGTTCCAAGTGCTCACTATGAATCTAGATAGGTGCCTTGGGGGGTGTAGTTTCCAAAATGGGGTCACTTGTGGGGGAGCTCCAATGTTTGGGCACACAGGGACTCTCCAAATGCAACATGATATCCGCTAACAAATTGAGCCGACAATTTGTTAGCGGATATCATGTTGCATTTGGAGAGTCCCTGTGTGCCCAAACATTGGAGCTCCCCCACAAGTGACCCCATTTTGGAAACTAGACCCCCCAAGGCACCTATCTAGATTCATAGTGAGCACTTGGAACCCCAGGTGTTTCCCAAATTGATTCATAAAAATGAAAAAGTGTTTTTTTTTCACTTTTTCATTTTTACGAATCAATTTGTGAAGCACCTGGGGGTTCCAAGTGCTCACTATGCATCTAGATAGGTGCCTTGGGGGGTCTAGTTTCCAAAATGGGGTCAATTGTGGGGGAGCTCCAAAGTTTGGGCACACAGGGGCTTTCCAAACGCAACATGGTGTCCGCTAACAATTTGAGCCCACAATCTGTTAGCGGATATCATGTTGCATTTGGAGAGTCCTTGTGTGCCCAAACATTGGAGCTCCCCCACAAGTGACCCCATTTTGGAAACTAGACCCCCCAAGGCACCTACCTAGATTCATAGTGAGCACTTGGAACCCCAGGTGCTTCACAAATTGATTCATAAAAATGAAAAAGTGTTTTTTTTTTCACTTTTTCATTTTTACGAATCAATTTGTGAAGCACCTGGAGGTTCCAAGTGCTCACTATGCACCTAGATAGGTGCCTTGGGGGGTCTAGTTTCCAAAATGGGGTCACTTGTGGGGGAGCTCCAATGTTTGGGCACACAGGGGCTCTCCAAACGCAACATGGCGTCCGCTAACAATTTGAGCCGATTTTCCATTCAATTTGTTAGCGGACACCATGTCGCGTTTGGAGAGCCCGTGATGTGCCTAAACAGTGGAGCTCCCCCACAAGTGCCCCATTTTGGAAACTATACCCCTCAAGGATTTTATTAAGGTGTATAGTGAACATTTTGAACCTAGAGGTATGGCACAAAATTTGTTTACATTAGGTCATCATATTGAATAAGTTGTCATTATTCTTGAGCGCAAGTGCTCGCTACTTGAGTTTGCATCGGGTACTCAGGTATGCACCATGTGCAGCGTGTGCTCGAGTGACATGCTCGAGTCCCTGCTCCGCATGTTTCACGGTTATTAGACACCCCAAAAAAAACATGCGGGGATCGCTCGTGCATGGCAGGCAATCCCCGTAAAGTTTTTTGGCCGCGAAGCATATGGGGCAGAGACTCGAGCATGTCACTCAAATACCCACGATACTCAATGCATACCAGAGCACCCGATGCAAACTCAAATAGCGAGCACTTGCTCTCAACACTAGTCGCCATATCGTCATCTTTTTTTCTTACTTTTGAAAAAAATCCCAACCCCAGCCCTAACCCTAGCACAACCCTAGCCCCAGCACAACCCTAGCCCCAGCACACCCCTAGCCCCAGCACAACCCTAGCCCCAGCACAACCCTAGCCCCAGCACAACCCTAGCCCCAGCACAGCCCTAGCCCCAAACCTAACCCTAGCCCAATCCTAACCCAAGAGTTTATTTTTGACGCTGTTCCTTGTGCGGTATAAGTGATTAGACGACTTTATTCTTCGGGTCGGTGTGATTACAGCAATGCCAGAATCATATGGGGTTTTTACGACTGACAGCTGTCACACACTAAAAGACGCATTTTTTGTAAAATCTAGTTTTTGCATCGCCATATTTTGAGAGCTATCATTTTTCCAGATTTTGGCAGACAGTCATGTGACGGCTCGTTTTTTGCGGGATGACTTGACGTTGTTATTGGTGCCATTTTCAGGCACGTGACATTTTTTGATCGCTTTCTATTCCGATTTTTGGGAGGCAGAATAAACAAAAACCAACAATTCAGGGATTTTTTTTTTTTTTTTAAATTCTGTTCCGCGTGTGGTAAAATTGATGAGGTAGCTTTATTCTTCGGGTCAGTACGTTTACAGCGGTACCACATTTGTATCATTTTCTATGTTTTGGCGCTTATACACAATAAAAGCTATTTTATAGAAAAAAATATTTTTTAGCATCTCTTTATTCTGAGAGCTATAACTTTTTTATTTTTCGGCTGATGGAGCTGTATGGCGGCTTGTTTTTTGCGGGACGAGATGACGTTTTCAGCGGTATCATTTTTATTTATATGCGTCTTTTTGATCGCGTGTTATTCCACTTTTTGTTTGGCGGTATGGTGATAAAGCATTGTTTTTTGCTTCGTTTTTTTTTTTTTACCGTGTTCACTGAAGGGGTTAACTAGTGTGACAGTTTTATAGGTCAGGTTGTTCCGGACGCGGCGATACCAAATATGTGTACTTTTATTGTTTTTGTTTTTGTTTTTTATAATAATATTTATTGATGGGTACATTATATTTTTATTTTTGGTGGATTATTTTTTTTTATTTTTTTTTTATATTTTTGCAATTTTTTTTTTTTCCACTTTCACACAGTTTATACACTTTATTACTTTGTCCCACTCTGGGACTTTCACTTTTTTTTCTCTGATCGCCTGCATGGCACAGGAATGCAGCACCATCCCTATGCCATGCAAGCTGTCAGAAATGCACAGTGTGAAGATTGCTTGGAGATGCACTGCGCATGTCCAAGCAATCTTCCTGCTGTCTGGTGACCCGGATGTTGTCATGACGACATCGGGTCGTCATGGCAACACCCGGGAAGCCTTTGCAGACTGCGCTGGAAGCCGGAAGAGGAGGTGAGTATCGGCGATCACCTCCCCTTGCCCCCGCAATGCCGCGATCGACTTCGATCGCAGCATCGCGGGGGTTAATGTGCTGGGAGCGGTGCAGGACCGCTCCCTGCACATAGTACCGGGTGTCAGCTGTGACAATCAGCTGACACCCGGCGGCGATCGCGCCCGCACAGCCTGTGTGCGTGCGTAATCGCCATGACGTACTAATACGGGTCTGGCTCTTAAGTCCCAGGGCACAGACGCGTATTAGTACGGCAAATGTTGTTAAGGGGTTAAAAAGGTATTAAAATACCATAAGATAAAAACATAAAAAATAGCCACCCAGAAAAAACATGAAACCTACCAACTCGAAAAAATGGGGGAAGAAATAAGAATAAATTACAAGAAAAAACTAAAACCCGTAGCTTCATTTAAACCCTGTGGATTCAAGGTCCCCAATTGAAAAATCCAACGACTTTCTAACTAACCTAAGGCTTTTCCAAGATCTCCACCCCTTAGACCTAGGACTATCTGACCTATGGCAAATGCCTTAAGGCCTTTAGGGGACCAATTGTGGTACAGTTTAAAAGCGTTGAGCGAGATTAGTGGCTTGTTGTTCAACTGACCAATAGGGATTCCCCTAATGGTGGAGGGCAAATGAGACAATTCTGCATGTAGCAGTGAGTTAGTGGCCGTAGACTTGCGATATATATCCGTAATGACACGTCCTTCACTAGAAATGTGGATTTTGAGATCCAAGAAGTCTAGCTCTCTACCATAATGATATGTCAATTTAATGTTAAAATTATTATTATTATTGAGAGCTTTCATCAGAATATCCAAATCCCCCACTGACCCCTCCCACATAAACCATAAGTCATCGATATATCGCATCCACCCTTGCACCAAATCAATGCCAGGAATTGATTCCCCCTGGAATATGTCCCTCTCCCAAGCTCCTAAAAACAAATTGGCTTAGGATGGGGCACAAGAGACCCCCATCGCTGTGCCCTGTAGTTGTAAATAAAAATTTTTTATGAAAAATAAATACATTATGCTTGAGGACATATTCCAGGAGGATCAATATTAAGTCAACTAGCTCTGAATCCAAATCGGTAGATCTCAGATACCAAGATGCCGCTCTCAAGCCATCTTCATGTTTTATACAAGTATACAAGGCTTCCACATCTGCCGTTACCATGATGGCTTGGTCTGGAATATAAAGGTGGTTTAATCTTTGGAGAGCCACATTGGTGTCCTGGATGAATGATGGTAGGGTGGATACGATAGGTTTCAAAAAATAATCAATGACGTCGGAAATTACCTCACATAATCCCCCATTGCCTGAAACAATGGGTCTACCGGGGGGGGGGGTCAGTGTGCTTTTTGTGGACCTTTGGAATGAGATACAATGTGGGAAGTTTTGGATGAAAGTTATTAATTGTATCTAACATTTTTTTGGTAATAATACCCTTCTCCAAAGCCTTCTCCATGATGAAAATTAATTCATTGTGGAAGGTAGGGGTCGGATTATATACCAGTTTTTTTATAGCAAGATGGTGGGCTTGTTTTTCGTATAAACAGGTGGGCCGCACCACCAGATTTCCCCCCTTATCTCCTGGTTTATATACCACGTAGGGGAGGGATTGTAATTCTTTTACCGCTGCTCTCTCCTGTTTATTAATGTTTGACTTACAGGGGGACAGCTTGGAAGAGATTGAATGTCATTAGTAACTAGTTTGGTGAAAACATCGACCGCTGGGCATGTACTTAGAGGGGGGAACTTTTTGTATTTGTGAAAAAGGTTCGAAGGAATGTTACCAACCTTTGTAAGTTTATTTTCATCATCCAATGATTCCAAAATCTGAAGTGCTTCCCTTTCTTCCACGGTGGAAAACATACTCTGATGGTCGGCCTTGTTATGCAATTTTTTAAAAACTAGCTTTATAGCAAGGAGATGTACATCTCTCACCACCGAGAATGTGTCTAAATACGAAGAGGAGAAAACGTCAAACCTCTTTCAAGAACTCTGAGTTGAATTTCAGATAGAACATGTGAAGACAAGTTAATTACCCGTAAGCGGTTCTCTCCCTTTTTGGTTCCAGCAGCCTTAGCAAACATATCCTGAAATCTTCGTTCCTGTCTTTTGCCCTTGTCCATATGAAAGCCCCTACTACTGGTGCTATCAATATCACTAGAGGATGAAAAATTCATCCGTCTGTGACTGATAAGGACTTTCATAAGACTGACCTTGATTGAAGACTTTAGTGACGTTTTTATGTTTTTTAATCTGCCAGCGAAATACTTTATTGTTCTCAAAATCAGTTAGATCTCGTTGGTATTTCTTACATTTTATCTGACTGATATCTCCTTCCCATTTATTTATATCAGTCATAAGTTTTTCAAAATTTTCCCCTGTAATCTCCTTGTGAATAGTTTTCTCCAATGCCTCCAACTCATCATCCAAGTCACCAAGGGTTTTAGTATTTGTTTCAATGATGATCTGGATGAAATCCAGCGAGCATAAAGTTGCGGCCTTAATCCATTTATTGCTCAAAGTCTCGTCTTTTAGATCAAAAGATGGGTACACTTGTATACGTAAGCCACGTGGGATGATTCTTTTGGTATAATAATTCTCTAAGGATGTTTTATTCCACCATACACTGGATGTTCCCTGTTTGAATAGATCTGAAGCCTTAGTTTGCCAGGCATTCATTCTGGCTTTTAAATCCATTTTAAGTATTTTGAATGGACCAATCTGTTTGAAAACAGCAAACATAATTATTCACATAGTCCAAGAAATTCTAAGCAACACTAGACACTGGGAAAATATTACTATACACTTAATCCTATGTGGTTATTTGTTTCAAACCCACCAGGATAACACAGACTCTAATTTCAATTAAAAATCAATATTTTTTATTCATTATCCATATTAAAAAAACAGAAAAACAAAACACTTTTTTAAAAATGACAGGGGACATCCAGAAAAGAGAGATGCAATATATAGCTTGGTCATGTCACATTCATCATGATTGTATAGCAGAAAACTAAACCACCATATTCACTTGATGTATATTTGAACCGGTATTATAGACAGATGTAAACAGATTTGACAAAGTGCAAATTATGCAATACCCTAATTAAATTAAATGGTAGGGAGGCAGACATTTACATCTATGATCATAAAGTGCTAAGTGCTTATATTTAGAAAAAATTGTCTGCATTATCTCATTCCATTAGTTGGAGAGTAAACAACTGCTTACAACTATGCAAAGTGCCATGGAGTAGTCAATATACCTATTAAAAATTGCTACAAACTGACCATATTGACAGCATTTACCTCTCAGAACCCCTACGCCGTTTCGCTGTTAAGCTTCTTCCAGGGGTGTGTCTATCCACTGAGCGGCTTGAGTATATATAGAGCCATGTAGCCAATTGCATTGACTGATGTATGAAAAAGAAAGTAAGAAAAGATAAAAGATATCTAATGATAGGCCAGGCGTCCGGGGGGCCGTCCATAGGAAGTTATCCCATCAATCATGTGCAAGTTGTAAGGTGCCTTGATGGCGCATCGTGCACGTGTATACTACACCAGTTTGCAAAAGGGACTTCCGGGTGGTGCGCAGTGGAACGCATGTGTGGAACTCACGCGGTCCACATGTAGCGCATCCCTGGAAGTCAGTAGGTGATGTCACATGCGCGTGTTCACAGCTCCCATGGGCCGCACGCCACTATATAGGAACCGGACCCGTGGAGTAAAGCCTAGCTGTGCAGAGCAGTGGAACGCATGTGGACCACATGGAGCGCAACCTCATAAAGGTCCATCCCCACTTCCTAAACCATGAACCTGTAGGACATGGCATACATATCAAGGAATGACAAGGGAAAATGGGAGGGGAATGGGGAAGGAAGGAGGGAAGAAGAAAAGAATAAACCAAATGTAAAGACAGAAAATAGATGCTGTAGGAGCATCGATTACCATCCATTACCATAGACATCTTAACACTTATTTACATATATTTGTATGCATGGACTATAATTGTAGATGGCGCTGTGTCCCTTTAACAAGTGAACCTGAAACATATTGAATATTTTTGAAATTCGTGGCATTGTCCACGGAAATTTATGGCAATGGACAAATTAAGTAAGAAATATTTGGATTGGAATTATCCATCAATGATGAATATGGACTATAAAATTGGACGGTGCTGTCTTTTTAACAAGTGATATATATCTAACATGTCATTATTTGATCTCAGGAGTGAGTTGCGGGGTCCCCATTTGGGAAGAACATGTTTTTTGTATATGATGGTTGACACTGATAGAAGGGTAGGCTTCTCCCCTTATTCTCCGTGATTGCGTGGCATAAAATACTAGCACAATTAAATGTTTCTAATTGTTACACTTAGCCTCTCTTTGACTATAGACATATTAACACTTATCTATATATATAATCGTCTTATCCCGTCTGTCTGTCTGTCTGTGTGTCTGTCTGTCCAGGAAATCCCGCTTCTCTCATTGGTCCGCCAGCGGCCAATCAGCGCCGCGGGATTTCTGAAAAAAGATGGCGGCCGTTAGCGGCTCATTTGCGGGACGGAGCTCAGCGGCGATGCAGCCGGGAGATGACCGGCGTGAGGCGCTCATCTCCCGGCCGGTACTAGCAGAACGAACCCGACCGCCGGACCCATCTGCGGGACGGAGATGCAGCCGGGAGATGAGCGGCGCGAGGCGCTCATCTCCCGGCCGGTAGCAGCGGAAGGACCGCTGGCGCCTCTGACCTCCATGCGGAAGGGAGGACCGACGAGCGGCGCTGCAGGTCGGGATACTTCTGCTGCCAGCGCCCACTATGTCCCGGGTTCTCGCAGCGTAAGTAGCCGCACAGGCAGCGGCGCTCCCCGGTCCTCACCAAGACGATTCGATGATTGGTCGCAGTCTTCGGACCCGACCAATCACTGATCTTAGCGCAAAACTTAAACACCGCTGTGCTGATTGGTCGCCGGCCCTGCCCGCGACCAATCACCGATTTGGGCGCCAAATTTAAATATCGGCCGCGACCAATCAGCACAGCGGTGTTTAAATGTGGAGCCACGATCGGTGATTGGTCGGGGCCGATATTTAAATTTGCCGCCCAAATCGGTGATTGGTCGCTGTCAGCGTCCGCGACCAATCAGCACAATAGTGTTTAACTTTGGCGACAAAATCAGTGATTGGTCGCGGGCCAAGACAGCGACCAATCACCGATTTGTGCGGCAGATTTAAATAGCGGCCGCGACCAATTGGATGTCAGCGGCGCTGCCTGTGCGGGTACTTCCGCTCCGAGAACCCGGGACATGAGCGGGCGCTCGCAGCAGAAATATCCGGACCCGCAGCGCCGCTCCCCTGTCCTCCCTTCACACCCTAGCCGCTGATCTCCCCACAGTATCCGAATGGTGTTACAAAGGTCCGGACATTTGTGTTAAAAATCGCTGATTGGTCGCGGGCGCTGCCCGCGACCAATCACCGATTTGGGCGCCAAATTTAAATATCGGCCGCGACCAATCAGAACAGCGGTGTTTATATGTGGAGCCAAGATCGGTGATTGGTCGCGGCCGATATTTAAATTTGGCGCCCAAATCGGTGATTGGTCGTGGGCGACCAATCACCGATTTTTAATACAAATGTCCGGACATTTGTAACACCATGCGGATACTGTGGGAACATCAGCGGCTAGGGTGTGAAGGGAGGACCGGGGAGCGGCGCTGCGGGTCGGGATACTTCTGCTCCGAGCGCCCGCTCATGTCCCGGGTTCTCGCAGCGGAAGTATCCGCACAGGCAGCGCCGCTGACATCCATGCGGCTAGGGTGTGAAGGGAGGATCGGGGAGCGGCGCTGACATCCAATTGGTCGCTGCCGCTATTTAAAAGTGCCGCACAAATCGGTGATTGGTCGCGGTCTTGGCCCACGACCAATCACGGATCTTGCCGCAAAAGTTAAACACTACGGTGCTGATTGGTCGCGGACGCTGCCCGCGACCAATCACCGATTTGGGCGCCACATTCAAATATCGGCCGCGACCAATCACCGATCTTGGCTCCACATTTAAACACCGCTGTGCTGATTGGTCGCGGACGCTATTTAAATGTGGCGCCAAAATCGGTGATTGGTCGCGCCCTACGTCGGCGACCAATCAGCACAGCGGTGTTTAAATGTGGAGCCAAGATCGGTGATTGGTCGCGGCCGATGTTTAAATTTGGCGCCCAAATCGGTGATTGGTCGCGGGCAGCGCCAGCGACCAATCAGCGATTTTTTACACAAATGTCCGGACCTTTGTAACACCATGCAGATACTGTGGGGACATCAGCGGCTAGGGTGTGAAGGGAGGACCAGGGAGCGGCGCTGCGGGTCGGGATACTTCTGCTCCGAGCGCCCGTTCATGTCCCGGGTTCTCCTAGCGGATGTACCCGCACAGGCAGCGGCGCTCCCCGGTCCTCACTAATACAATTCCGCTCCCCGCTCCTCACCAATACGATTCGCTGATTGGTCGCGTGCGGAGAGCGCGACCAATCAGTGATCTTGGCGCTAAAGTTAAACACCGCTCTGCTGATTGGTCTCGGCCGTCAGCCGCGACTAATCAGCGATTTTGTCGCCAAATTTAAACATCGCTCTGCTGATTGGTCGCGGATGCCGGACGCGTCCAATCAGCAAGATTGGCGCTAAATTTAAACAACGCTCTGCTGATTGGTCGCGGTCGCTGGCCGAGATCAATCAGCAGTATTGGCGCAAAATTTAAACACCGCTCTGCTGATTGGTCGCGGTTGTCGGCCTTGACCAGTCAGCAGTATTGGCGCCAAATTTAAACCTCACTCTGCTGATTGGTCGCAACCACCGGCCGCGACCAATCAAAGAGATTGGCGACAAATTTAATCAACGCTCTGCTGGTTGATCGCGGTCGCTGGCCGAGATCAATCAGCAGTATTGGCGCAAAATTTAAACACCGCTCTGCTGATTGGTCGCGGTTGTCGGCCTTGACCAGTCAGCAGTATTGGCGCCAAATTTAAACCTCACTCTGCTGATTGGTCGCAACCACCGGCCGCGACCAATCTTCGTTTTTTGTGCAAAATTTAAACAACGCTCTGCTGATTGGTCGCGGTCGCTTGCCGCGACCAATTAGCAGTATTGGGGCCAAATTTAAACCCCGCTCTGCTGATTGGTCGCGGTCGCCGGCCGCGACCAATCAGCAGTATTGTCGCCAAATTTAAACACCTCTTTGCTGATTGGTCGCGGTCGCGACTAATCAGCGATTTTGGTGCCAAATTTAAACACGCTCTCCAGTCCTCACTAACACGGTTCGCCGATTGGTCGCGACCGCCGCCCGCGACCAATCAGCGATTTTGGCCCAAAATTTAAACACCGCTTTGCTGATTGGTTGCGGCCGCCAGCCACGACCAATCAGCGAGATTGGTGCCAAATTTAAACACCGCTCTGCTGATTGGTCGCGGCCGCCATCCACGACCAATCAGCGATTTTGGCGCCAACTTTAAACAACGCTCTGCATCGCTCTGCTGATTGGTCGCAGTCGGCGGCCGCGACCAATCAGCAGTATTGGAGCCAAATTTAAAAACCGCTCTGCTGATTGGTCGCGAGTAATCAGCGATTTTCGTGCCAAATTTAAACACGCTCTCCAGTTCTCACTAACACGGTTCGCCGATTGGTCGCGGCCGCCGCCCGCGACCAATCTCCGATATTGCCGCCAAATTTAAACACCGCTTTGCTGATTGGTCGCGGTTGCCAAACGCGACCAATCAGCGATTTTGGCGCCAAATTTAAACACCGCTCTGCTAATTGCGCCCGGTCGGCCGCATACATATTCTAGAATATCCGATGCGTTAGAATCGGGCCACCATCTAGTTTACATATATTTGTTTTATTAATTTTCACTTATTCTTTGCTTTTTCACTATACATACATTATTTTCGTTATTTATACACTTCACATTCAACAAATACATATTTTCATTCATATATGATTTTTCTTTTTTAGTTTACACTTTTACTTTCGTTTTCACCCCCCCCACCCCCCCCACACACACACACACACACATACACACACTTTCACATTTCACTTTATGGTAATCGATGCTCCTACAGCATCTATTTTCTGTCTTTACATTTGGTTTATTCTTTTCTTTTCTTCTTCCCTCCTTCCTTCCCCATTCCCCTCCCATTCTCCCTTGTCATTCCTTGATATGTATGCCATGTCCTCCAGGTTCATGGTTTAGGAAGTGGGGATGGACCTTTTTGAGGTTGCGCTCCATATGGTCTGCATGCGTTCCACACATGCGTTCCATTGCGCACCACCCGGAAGTCCCTTTTGCAAACAGGTGTAGTATACACGCGCGAAATGCGCCATCAAAGCACCTTACAGCTGGCACATGATTGATGAGATAACTTCCTATGGATGGCCCCCCGTACGCATGGCCTATCTTTAGATATCTTTCATCTTTTCTTACTTTCTTTTTCATACATCAGCTATAAATTTTCCTTTAGCCTTCTTTTCCTCAATAAAACAGATCCTATCCCAATACATTTGGAAGTATAAAAAACCTAGACTTCCTCATAAAATCCTAACCCTACCTAATCATAAAGGGGGTATTGGCATTCCTAGTGTCCTAAACTATTATTAAGCAATCCACTTAAATAGATGGCTCAAATTAGCCAGTGCATCCAAGAGAGTGGAAGCCTCAGACATTGATCTTCTACTCCTGGGTAATAATCCACACAAATACATATGGGCAAATATTGTCCGCACTTCCGAGGCCATAAGTGATATTACTATTACCACTTCCCTTAAGATTAAACGCGACTTAGATAAAGATCTAAAAAAGAGCATACTTCCCTCAGCTCAGGCCCCTATTTCTACCATTCCGTACTTTCTAGACCCAAATTATTCAGATCCCTATAATCTTTGGTTGGATTTGCCGAACTGTTCAATCAAAGAGTTCCTGACCAATAAAATCCCATTGCTGGATTCATGGCCGGTTAATTCCTCCACGCGCCCCATTAATTTCTTACAGCATAAACATGTCACCCACATTCTTTCGATGTTTAAATCTAAATTCCCTGGTGCGGGAGGAGGTTCATGGGTGGACATGCTATGTAAACTCTCGTTCCCTTTTCCTAAAGGAATATCGAAGATATATAACCATATGATCCTGCCTCAGTCCTTCCAAAAACCTTCCTTTATATACTCTTGGGAAAAGGAACTTAACATCTCTTTGGCGGATGAAGAAGTCGAATCCATTCTTACTAATTCTCACGGATTCTCCAGGTGCATTTCTTTGCAAGAGAATTCATACAAAATATTAATACGGTGGTATAGAACGCCAGAACTATTATGCCATTATGGATCGTCTGACTCTAACCTTTGCTGGAGATGTAAAGCAGGGGTGGGAAACATGTCCCATATATTTTGGTACTGCCCTAATATTAGACCTTTTTGGGTTAAAATAGAGGAGACGTTGAAAGACCTAGGTATGATAAGGGGTCCCTTGTCTCCGAAAGAAGTCTTACTATCCTTCCCGTCTCAAAATTTTAAACCTACAAGACATGATCTGCTCCCTCTACTGTTCGGGGCGGCGAAATACCTGATCCCACTGCACTGATTGCAGGTTACACCCCCCATTTACGTTGAGTGGTTGAATAAGGTTGACATGATTAGGCGGTTGGAGGAGCTCACTAGTTGGGAGACTTCCCAGCATTCCTATTTTCGTGAGGTTTGCTTTCCCTGGAAACCTACCTGGCCGGTTTAGCGGTTTTGTGGGTTAAAAATAACAACTACTTATTCTGTCATATCTTGAGCACCTCCTTCTCCTTCCCATTACTGTTTATCTCCTACCTCATTCAGGTTGTTTATTAATCTTGCCAACGCGCCGCAACACACATAACTTTGTTTTGGTATGTGATGTCTCTCATACATTATGCTCCCTTGTATTAATTCTTTTCTGATACTTTATTCAGATATTATTCATTTTCCTAGCTTAGGTCTCTTGTTGTCTAGGTATACTAGCTTTAGTTTTGTATTTGTCTTGTTATATATTGTTTCACGTGCCTTGATTTGTTCCATTGAGATACTATTGTCTTTTTATTGATATTGTTATGATATCTCAATTTCCTAGTCTATAATTCCATATGTTGCACTGATGTCATTTGTTTCTGTTCTATTTACTTAAATATAGAATGTTTAAAAAAAATGTTTTAAATGGAACCTTTATGGCGTCACTTAAAATTCTCTCATGGAACATTAGTGGATTAGGGAATGCCAAGAAAGGGAATATTGTATTCTCCCAGATACGTAAATCTCAAGCGCAAATAATATGCCTTCAGGAAACCCATTTAACCCCGGACACTGTGTCCAGAATAAACAAACCCTGGATAAAGTGGGACAAACACGCTACACATACTTCTTATTCTAGAGGTGTAGTTACCATTGTGCATAAGTCAGTGGGATAGTCAGTTCAAACTGTCAAAAGAGACTCAACATATACAACCCACCACCAGCCAAAATGGATGTACTCCAACAGGCAGTGATTTTTGTATCACAGTACCCAGATGCTAAAATGTTATGTATGGGAGACTTCAATATGATTCTTAATACACACTTGGATAAAATGAGCCCTGCCAACACTAGGTCTGATAGTCAAGACACCGCTACTTTACATACTTTCATAACGGAGGTGGGTTGGATTGATTTGTAGAGGCAGCAGCACCCACTCAAGAGAGAATTTTCCTGCTACACACCTGCTGTTCGATGTTTATCTAGAATGGATCATATATTTGGAAACAGTACTGCATTTTCGGATTTAAGTAAAATTGAATATTCCCCTAGAACGGTGTCGGACCATGCTCCACTGATAGCATCTTTTCATTTGGGGGGTCCTAACAGACCCAAGAGGTTTCGCATACATCCGTTTTGGTTGTCTCTTATTTGAGAACATGATAGGATACCAGATCAAGGGGAAGTATTTATAGCAGGTCATGGGGACTTCCCTGACAGATTGATAGTATGGGACACACTTAAAGCATATATTAGGGGATGCGTTAAATCAACGATTTCATACATTAAAAGGGAATCTTCTATTGGGGAGCAGAGGCTTGGCGAAGAGTGCAAATTATTAGAAGCTAAATATATTAACCCCTTAATAACATCTGACGTACTAATACGCGTCTGTGCCCTGGGACTTAAGAGCCAGACCCGTATTAGTACGTCATCGCGATCGCGCGCACACACAGGCTGTGCGGGCGCGATCGCCGCCTGGTGTCAGCTGATTGTCACAGCTGACACCCGGTACTATGTGCAGGGAGCGGTCCTGCACCGCTCCCAGCACATTAACCCCCGCGATGCTGCGATCGAAGTCGATCGCGGCATTGCGGGGGCAAGGGGAGGTGATCGGCGATACTCACCTCCTCTTCCGGCTTCCAGCGCAGTCTGCAGCGGCTTCCCGGGTGTTGCCATGACGACCCGATGTCGTCATGACAACATCCGGGTCACCAGAGAGCAGGAAGATTGCTTGGACATGCGCAGTGCATCTCCAAGCAATCTTCACACTGTGCACTTCTGACAGCCTTCATGGCATAGGGATGGTGCTCCATTCCTGTGCCATGCAGGCGATCAGAAAAAAAAAAGTGAAAGTCCCAGAGTGGGACAAAGTAATAAAGTGTATAAACTGTGTGAAAGTGGAAAAAAAATAAAATAAAAATGTGCAAAAATATTATAAAAAAATAAAAAAAATAATACACCAAAAATAAAAATATAATGTACCCATCAATAAATATTATTATAAAAAAAAACAATAAAAGTACACATATTTGGTATCGCCGCGTCCGGAACAACCTGACCTATAAAACTGTTCCACTAGTTAACCCCTTCAGTGAACACGGTAAAAAAAAAAAAGAAAAAACGAAGCAAAAAACAATGCTTTATCACCATACCGCCAAACAAAAAATGGAATAACACGCGATCAAAAAGACGCATATAAATAAAAATGATACCGCTGAAAACGTCATCTCGTCCCGCAAAAAACAAGCCACCATACATCTCCATCAGCCGAAAAATAAAAAAGTTATAGCTCTCAGAATAAAGCGATACTAAAAAATATTTTTTTCTATAAAATAGCTTTTATTGTGTATAAGCGCCAAAACATAGAAAAATGATACAAATGTGGTACCGCTGTAAACGTACTGACCCGAAGAATAAAGCTACCTCATCAATTTTACCACACGCGGAACAGAATAAAAAAAAAAAAAAAAACAATTCCTGAATTGTTGGTTTTTGTTTATTCTGCCTCCCAAAAATCGGAATAGAAAGCGATCAAAAAATGTCACGTGCCTGAAAATGGCACCAATAACAACGTCAAGTCATCCCGCAAAAAACGAGCCGTCACATGACTGTCTGCCAAAATCTGGAAAAATTATAGCTCTCAAAATATGGCGATGCAAAAACTAGATTTTACAAAAAATGCATCTTTTAGTGTGTGACAGCTGTCAGTCATAAAAACCCCATATGATTCTGGCATTGCTGTAATCACACCGACCCGAAGAATAAAGTCGCCTAATCACTTATACCGCACAAGGAACGGCGTCAAAAATAAACTCTTGGGTTAGGATTGGGCTAGGGTTAGGGCTGGGTTTGGGGCTAGGGTTGTGCTGGGGCTAGGGTTGTGCTGGGGCTAGGGTTGTGCTGGGGCTAGGGTTGTGCTAGGGTTAGGGCTGGGGTTGGGATTTTTTTCAAAAGTAAGAAAAAAAGATGACGATATGGCGACTAGTGTTGAGAGCAAGTGCTCGCTACTTGAGTTTGCATCGGGTGCTCTGGTATGCATTGAGTATCGTGGGTATTTGAGTGACATGCTCGAGTCTCTGCCCCATATGCTTCGCGGCCAAAAAGCTTTACGGGGATTGCCTGCCATGCACGAGCGATCCCCGCATGTTTTTTTTTTGAGTGTCTAATAACCGTGAAACATGCGGAGCAGGGACTCGAGCATGTCACTCGAGCACACGCTGTACATGGTGCATACCTGAGTACCCGATGCAAACTCAAGTAGCGAGCACTTGCGCTCAAGAATAATGACAACTTATTCAATATGATGACCTAATGTAAACAAATTCTGTGCCGTACCTCTGGGTTCAAAATGTTCACTATACACCTTAATAAAATCCTTGAGGGGTATAGTTTCCAAAATGGGGACACTTGTGGGGGAGCTCTACTGTTTAGGCACATCACGGGCTCTCCAAACGCGACATGGTGTCCACTAACAAATTGAATGGAAAATCGGCTCAAATTGTTAGCGGACGCCATGTTGCGTTTGGAGAGCCCCTGTGTGCCCAAACATTGGAGCTCCCCCACAAATGACCCCATTTTGGAAACTAGACCCCCCAAGGCACCTATCTAGATGCATAGTGAGCACTTGAAACCCCCAGGTGCTTCACAAATTGATTCGTAAAAATGAAAAAGTGAAAAAAAAAAACACTTTTTCATTTTTATGAATCAATTTGTGAAGCACCTGGGGTTCCAAGTGCTCACTATGAATCTAGATAGGTGCCTTGAGGGGTCTAGTTTCCAAAATGGGGTCACTTGTGGGGGAGCTCCAATGTTTGGGCACGCAGGGACTCTCTAAATGTAACATGGTATCCGCTAACAAATTGAATGGAAAATCGGCTCAAATTGTTAGCGGACACCACATTGCGTTTGGAGAGCCCCTCTGTGCCCAAACTTTGGAGCTCCCCCACAAGTGACCCCATTTTGGAAACTAGACCCCCCAAGGCACCTTTCTAGATGCATAGTGAGCACTTGGAACCCCCAGGTGCTTCACAAATTGATTCGTAATAATGAAAAAGTGAAAAAAAAAACACTTTTTCATTTTTATGAATCAATTTGTGAAGCACCTGGGGTTCCAAGTGCTCACTATGAATCTAGATAGGTGCCTTGGGGGGTCTAGTTTCCAAAATGGGGTCACTTGTGGGGGAACTCCAAAGTTTGGGCACAGAGGGGCTCTCCAAACGCAATGTGGTGTCCGCTAACAATTTGAGCCGATTTTCCATTCAATTTGTTAGCGGATACCATGTTGCATTTAGAGAGTCCCTGTGTGCCCAAACATTGGAGCTCCCCCACAAGTGACCCCATTTTGGAAACTAGACCCCCCAAGGCACCTATCTAGATGCATAGTGAGCACTTGGAACCCCTAGGTGCTTCACAAATTGATTCATAAAAATGAAAAAGTGTTTTTTTTTTCACTTTTTCATTTTTACGAATCAATTTGTGAAGCACCTGGGGGTTTCAAGTGCTCACTATGCATCTAGATAGGTGCCTTGGGGGGTCTAGTTTCCAAAATGGGGTCATTTGTGGGGGAGCTCCAATGTCTGCAAATATTGAAATACTACTCTGTATACCCCTACAAGGTCATTAATAAATATGTTAAAAAGAAGCGGGCCCAATACTGACCCCTGTTGTACCCCAGTGTTAACTGTGACCCAGTCTGAGTGTGTTCCATCAATAACCACCCTTTGTTTCCTATCACTGAGCCAGTTCTGAACCCACTTACATATATTTTCCGCTATCTCCATTGTTCTCATTTTATGTATCAACCTTTTGTGTGGAACTGTATCAAAAGCTTTTGAAAAGTCCATATACACAACATCCACTGCATTTCCTTGGTCCAGTCCAGAACTTGCCTCCTCATAAAAGCTGATCAAATTAGCTTGACAGGAACGGTCCCTCGTAAACCCATGTTGATATTGGGTCATGAGGTTATTCTTCTTCAGATACTCTAGTATAGCATCTCTTAGAAAACTCTCCAGGATTTTACCCACAGTAGAGGTTAAGCTTACTGAGCTATAATTTCCAAGTTCGGTTTTTGTCCCCTTTTTGAATATTGGCACCACATTTGCTATACGCCAGTCCTGTGCTACAGACCCTGTTATTATGGAATCTTTAAATATTAAAAATAATGTTCATCTATGACTTTACTTAATTCCTGCAGTACTCACGGGTGTATCCCATCCAGGCCCGGGGATTTGTCAACTTTAGTGATTTTTAGATGCCGCCATACTTCCTGCTGGGTTAAACAAGTGACATTTAATGAAGAATTTTTGTTATCACTAATCATGTTTTCTGTCATGTGATTTTCTTGTGTAAATACTGTTGAAAAAAAATCGTTTAGCATATTGGCTTTTTCCTCATCCAACATTTCACCCATAGTATTTTTAAGGGGGCCAACACTATCATGTTTTAGTTTCTTACTATTTATGTAGTTAAAGAATATTTTGGGATTATTTTTACTTTCTCTGGCAATGAGTCTCTTTGTCTCAAACTTTAGTGCCTTGATTTGGTTTTTACAGAATTTATTTTATTTTCTGTATTTATTTAATGCCTCATCACTACCTACTTGCTTTAGTTCTCTAAATGCTTTCTTTTGTCACTTATTGTGCCCCTTACAGCTCTATTTAGCCATAGTGGTTTCCTCCTATTTCTTGCATGTTTATTCCCATAGGGTATATATTGTGCACAGGTCCTATTCAGGATGCTAATAAATGTCTCCTATTTGCTTTGTGTAGTTTTATGTCTCAGGATATCGTCCCAGTTTATTGCACTAAGAACCTCTCTCAACCTTTGGAAATTTGCCTTCCTGAAGTTTACTGTCCTTGTAACCCTTCTACTACACATTTTATTAAAGGATACATGAAAACTTATTATTTTGTTAACACTATTACCCAAGTGACCCCCAGCTCGTATATTTAATATGCGGTCTGGCCTGTTGGTTAATATTAGGTCTAGCAGTGCCCCCCTTCTTGTTGAGTCCTGAACCAGTTATGAAAGGTAATTGTCTCTCATAGTTGTCAGAAACCTATTACCTTTGCTTGAACTACAGGTTTGTGTTTCCCAATGTATTTCCGGGTAGTTAAAGTCCCCCATAATAATGACTTCTCCTTGAGTCGCTGCTTCATCTATTTGCTTTATGAGGATATTCTCTGTTGCTTCCATTATTTTTGGAGACTTATAACAAACCCCTATCAGTAATTTACTATTTTTCCCCCTCCCCTTATCTCCACCCACAGGGACTCTACATTTTCATTAGATTCATATATATTGTCACGCAAGATGGGTTTTAAGGATGATTTTACATATAAACACCCCCCCCCCCCCCTCGCTTGTTTGTACGGTCATTTCTGAACAGACTATAACCCTGTAAATTAACTGCCCAGTCATGGCTCTCATCCAGCCATGTCTCAGATATCCCCACCATGTCATAATTATTTTCCAACAAAATGTATTCTAATTCCTCCATTTTGTTGGTGAGGCTTCTTGCATTAGTGTACATACATTTTATGTATCTCTCTATACCTCTATTCCTTCTTACTATATTGACTTTTCTAACCCCACCTCCAGTTTCTTTATTTCTGCCCAGGTCACTATCTGCACTATCTTCCCCACCTATAAAATGAATACCCCCCACCACCCCCAATCCCTAGTTTAAACACTCCTCCAACCTTCTAGCCATTTTCTCCCCCAGCACAGCTACACCCTCCCCATTAAGGTGCAGCCCATCCCTAGCGTGGAACCTGTAACCAACTGAGAAGTTGGCCCAGTTCTCTAGGAACCCAAACCCCTCCTTCCTACACCAATTCCTGAGCCACTTATTTATGTCCCTAATTTCCCATAGCCTCTCTGGCGTGGCACATGGTACAGGCAGTATTTCAGAGAATACCAGCTTGGAGGTCCTTACTTGAAGCTTGCAGCCTAAATCCCTGAAATCATCTTTAAGGCCCTTCCACCTACCTCTAACTTTGTCATTTGTGCCAATGTGCACCATAACCGCTGGGTCCTCACCAGCCCCTCCCAGCAATCTGTCAACCCGATCAGCGATGTGCCGGACTCGAGCGCTAGGTAGTCAGCGCACTGTTCGACGATCCTTGTCTTTGTGACAGATTGCCATATCTTTTCCCCTAATAATTGAGTCCCCCACTACCAGCACCTGCCTGGCCTGCCATGCTCTCCTATTTCCCCCCTTACAGGAGCTGACACTCCTCCGACTTTCTGAGGACATGCCTTGCTGCTGCAGTGCTACCCCTGTACTGACACTCCCCTCATCTCCCAACTTTGCAAACTTATTGGAGTGTGCCAGATCAGGACTAGCCTCCCTTGCATTCTTCCCTCTACCCCCCCTTCTAACTGCCACCCAGCTAGCTGCCTCACTGTCCTGCAGCTACCTACTACCACCCTCCCCCACATCTACCCCAGTGAGCAGCTGCTCAGTGAGCAGCAGACTCCTTTCCATATTGTCAATGGAGTGTTGCCAGCTGCTCATTTAGATCTAGTACCTGGGCTTCCAAACGCACAGCATGCACACATCTCGCACAGCAGTATGCACCCATGACCGGCTGTTCAAGGATTGCATACATGTGGCAAGATGTACACTGGATACCATTGTCAATAATGGAGCTCATTTCCTAATGGGGATTGCACTAGACAGAAATGTTAAGTAAAAAGAAATGTAAAGAATTAATAAAATACAGACAGCAATTCAGTCTAAATTCCTCCCTTCCAAACTCCGTGAATCCAAAGTCACTGAATCAGAAGTCACACACTTACTTCCTTTCGAACTTGCGCTCCAGTCACACTCAGCTCGTTCACACTTGCTAAGGAAGAAGATTTAAAGAGTTTTTTTCCCCCTTTAGCAGCAATCCAACCTACAGCTCAATGCACTTCCAAAGGACTGGATGCCCCAACCAGCTGCCCTTTATAAACCAATAATTATGACCCCCTCACCCTTAATGAACCCCTTGTGAGTATAGCTACACCTCAGGATTTAAGTGCAATGTAGTTAACCCTTAAACACACATGTAGTAAAATAAGAAACTGTAGAACTGTAGAGAGCAAATAGGTTTTAAAAAGCCCAATAAAATTAAACGGTAGAAAATCACTCAGCAGTTCACAATTCAGCAACTCACAGCAATTCACAGTGATATTTTCTGCAGGATTCCCAAATACCTTTTCACTGAATCACAAGTCACACACTTTCTTCCGTTTGCACTTACGCTCCGGTCACACTCAGCCTGTTCACAGTCGCTAAGTAAGAAGATTTAAAAAGTTTTTTTTTTTTTTCCTCTTTTGTAGCAATCCAACCTTCAGCTCAATGCACTTTCAATATATTGCTCCATACTGAATAATGGACCCCATGTAATGCTCCATACAGGATTCTGGCCTCCATATAATGCTCCATGCAGGATGGGCCCCATATTTTTATTTATTTATTTTACTCACTTATATAGTGCCATTAATTCCACAGCGCTTTACATACATTATCGGCACTGTTACATAGTTACATAGTTTATAAGGCCGAAAAAAGACAAGCGTCCATCCAGTTCAGCCTATTTCTTGTGCACTGCAGCTATTCCACAGCGTTGATCCAGGGGAACGCAAAAAAAAAAACAAAACAAAACAAAAAAAAAAAAAACATGCGGTATAGGCCAATTGACATCATTGAGGAAAAAATTCACTTCCCGACACCAATCTGGATTAATTAACTATCACTAAGCATAAGATGTAATTTTATTGTTCTCAAGAAAGGCGTCCAGGCCTCTCTTGAACTCATTAAGTGAGTTGGACATCACCACTTCCTCTCCCAGAGAGTTCCAGAGTCTCACGGCTCTGACCGTAAAGAATCCCCTTCTATGCTGGTGCAGGAACCTCCTTTCCTCCAGACGCATAGTGTGCCCCCTCGTCTTTGTCACCATCCTTGGTATAAACAGGTCATGGGAGAGATCTCTGTACTGCCCCCTGATGTATTTATACATGTTTATGAGGTCTCCCCTAAGCCTTCTCTTTTCCAACGTAAATAGGCCTAATTTTGACAACCTCTCTGGGTATTCTAGTCCCTCCATTCCCTTTATTACCTTAGTCGCTCTCCTTTGTACCCTCTCTAGCTCCAATATGTCTTTCCTGAGCACCGGAGCCCAGAACTGTGCACAATATTCTAAGTGCGGCCTTACCAGCGCTTTATACAGAGGAAGAACAATGTTCTCATCATAAGCCCCTATTCCTCTTCTGATGCATGCCATGACTCTATTTGCCTTCGCAGCTGCTGCCTGACACTGGGCACTCCAATTTAATTTGCTATTAACCAAGACGCCCAGGTCCTTCTCCATGTCAGATTTCCCCAACGGTTTCCCATTTAATATGTATGGGTGACTGCTGTTTTTCTTTCCCATGTGCATGACTTTACATTTATCGGCATTGAACCCCATTTGCCATTTTTTGGCCCAACTCCCCAATTTATCTAAATCCTCCTGTAGCTGTGCCCTATCCTCATCTGTGTTAACTACTTTACAAAGTTTAGTATCATCTGCAAATATTGCTATTTTACTATGCAACCCTTCCACTAGATCATTAATAAATATATTAAATAATATAGGGCCCAAGACAGACCCTTGAGGCACCCCACTAGTAACCCTGACACACCCTGAGCTTACTCCATTGATAACCACCCTCTGCTTTCTATCACTCAGCCAGCTATTTACCCACTTACACACATTATCCCCCAGACCAAGCATTCTCATTTTATATACCAACCTTTTGTGTGGCACGGTATCAAACGCTTTGGAGAAGTCAAGGTATACAACATCCACTGACTCTCCCCGGTCCAGCTGTGAGCTCACCTCCTCGTAGAAGGCAATCAGGTTTGTTTGGCAGGAGCAATCTCTCATGAATCCATGTTGATATGGAGTTAGACAGTTATTATCATTAAGATATTCTACAATAGCATCTCTAAGAAATCCTTCAAACAATTTACCCACAACAGACGTTAAGCTGACTGGTCTATAGTTCCCTGGGTCACTTTTAGACCCCTTTTTGAATATTGGTACCACATTTGCTTGGCGCCAGTCTAGTGGGGCAGTCCCTGTCCATAAAGAGTGCTTGAATATAAGATACAGCGGTCTGTCTATCACATTACTTAATTCTTTTAGTACCCGGGGGTGTATGCCATCTGGGCCTGGTGACTTGTCTATTTTGATATTATTTAGGCGTTTCTGAACTTCCTCCTGGGTTAGGTGGGTGATATTTAGCGGAGGGTTTACTTTATTACTTTGCATTTCCTCCGATAAATTGTTTTCTTTTGTGAAAACAGTGGAGAAGAAGCTATTGAGTAGGTTTGCTTTACCCTCATTGCCCTCTATGATTTTACCCAGGTTATTTTTCAATGGGCCAACTCCATCAGTTTTAATCCTTTTACTGTTTATATAGTTAAAGAACAGTTTGGGATTCGTTTTACTTTCTTTGGCAATTAGTCTCTCTGTCTCCTCTTTTGCTATTCTTATTTGTTTCTTACAGATTTTGTTTTTTTCCCTATAAGTTATTAGCGCTTCCTCGCTGCCTTCTTGTTTAAGTTTACCGAAAGCCCTTTTTTTGTTTTTCATTGCCCTCTTGACTTCCTTATTTAGCCACATTGGCTTCCTCCTATTCCTAGCCCTTTTATTCCCATAAGGTATGTACCTTCTACAGTGACTATGTAGGACTGTTTTGAAAATTTCCCATTTTCTATCCGTGCTCCTATTACTGAAGATACTATCCCAGTCTATAAGGTGAAGGGCATCTCTTAGCTGATCAAACTTTGCCCTCCTGAAGTTCAGTGTTTTTGTGACTCCCTTGCTGGGCACCCTACTGAAGCACATGTGGAATTGTATAATGTTGTGGTCACTATTTCCCAGGTGCCCCCCAACCTGCACCTCAGTTATTCTGTCTGGCCTGTTAGTTAATATTAAGTCTAAAAGGGCCGTCCCTCTAGTTGGTTCCTGCACAAGTTGTGACAAATAATTGTCTTTGATAATTGACAGAAACCTGTTTCCTTTCTGAGATCTACAGCTTTCGGTTTCCCAGTCTATCCCCATTGGGGCTCACAATCTATATTCCCTATCAGTATGTTTTTGGAGTGTGGGAAGAAATCAATGCAAACACGGGGAAAACATACAAACTCCTTGCAGATGTTGTCCTTGGTGGGATTTGAACACAGGACCCCAGTGCTGCAAAGCAACAGTGCTAATGCTCCATGCAGGCTTGTCCCCATACAATGCTCCATCCAGAATACTGGCCCCAATATAATGCTCCATCCAGAATACTGGCCCCAATATAATGCTCCATCCAGAATACTGCCCCCAATATAATGCTCCATGCAGAATACTGGCCCCAATATAATGCTCCATCCAGAATGCTGGCCCCATATAATGCTCCGTTCAGAATACTGGCCCCATATGATGCTCCATACAGGATTCTGGCCCCATATAACGCTCCATACAGAATACTGGCCCCCATATAGTGCTCCATGCAGGCTGGGCCCCAAATAATGCACCATGCAGGCTGAGCCCCATATAATGCTCCATGCAGGCTGGGCCCCAAATAATGCTCCATGCAGGCTGGGCCCCATATAATGCTCCATGCACCCTGGGTCCCATAGGATGCTCCTTGCAGGCTGGGTGCCATACAATGCCCCACATAATGCCCCACGCAGTCAGGGCCCCATATAATGCTCCTCGCAGGCTGGGCCCCATATAATGCTTCATCCTGTATGGGCTCCATATAATGTCCCATGTTGTATGGCCCCCATATAATGCCCCATCCTGTATGGGTTCCATATAATGCCCCACCTTGTATGGGCCCCATATAATGCTCCATGCCTCCATACATAAAAAAATAAAATAATCAAATACCTCTCCTCGCTGCGGCTACTCTGCTCTGCTCCGGACTCCTCAGCGTCGCCTTCTTCCTGCTCTCTGCGCTGTGACTGCACGCCGGGATACCCGACGGTGAGTGGGCCCCCCGTCTGCTCAGGGCCCCGGTGCTTGCCTGGGTGCTGACGCTGGGCCTGGTTATAAGGTATAGCAGTACA
The DNA here is from genome assembly GCF_046119375.1 of Phyllobates terribilis. Taxonomy (NCBI): domain Eukaryota; kingdom Metazoa; phylum Chordata; class Amphibia; order Anura; family Dendrobatidae; genus Phyllobates; species Phyllobates terribilis. Next base: position 144,717 of record NW_027364532.1, read on the forward strand.
GGATCACTGCTATTCCTTATGACCTGTCAGTGCTGCAGACTGTACTGTGCATGATCAAGCTATCTTGATAGTGCCTGGTGACCCGAATGTCGACATGACAACACTGGCACTGAGTGCTGGCTGTCATTTGTCAGAATCAGCTGACACCCGGCAGCGATCACGCCCGCATAGCCTCTGTGCCCACGCGATTGCCAAGATGTAATAATGCGTCTCTGGTCCATAAAGCCCAGAGCACACGGACGTATTATTACGTATAATGTCAGAAAGGGGTTAAAATAATTTATGTCTTTTGTATTATCAACCAAACCTGCTCCTTTGGTGCGTTTTTTTTTGATAGAGCAAGGAGGAAACTTCTTTTTCTCTAACCTTTTTTAGGTGGGAACTTAGCGCGAGCAATTAACCTCGAATAACAGCTTTATTTGCTTCCCAAACCACTGGGGGAGGGGTGCCAGATCCTGAGTTTTCAAGGAAGTAGAAATCTAAAACCTTGGATATTTTGGTAAAAATTTCCTCATTACCCAGCATAGATTTGTTTAACCTCCATGTAAAGTGAAGATATGGCCAATTCCAAGAATACAGGTTCATGATGAGATAGCGTTATAAAACCAATTGAGGTAGATTTAATCAGGGACAAACACAAGCTTTGAAGAAAGATGTAGTCGAGTCTATGATATGTGGAGTGTGGATTAGAGAAAAAAGTATAATCTTTCATAGAGGTTGAGGAGGCTCCAGATGTCAATAAGTTGTAAGGAATTTAAAGATAAATGGATTCTTTTGAGGACTCTTTATGACGAAGTGGAGAGACCAGTGGAAAAGTCAAAGAGTGGATTTAAAGTGGTGTTAAGATCTATACCTAGTATGAGAATGCCCTCTTTGAAGGAATTCAGGGTCTCTAATGTTCTGATGAGCCATGCTGATTGGCCCTTGTTTGGTACTTCAAGGTTACAGAGTGTGACAGTGGTATTAGTAACATATCCCTTAACAAAAACTTATCTGCCTTCTGCATCAATTAAGTGATCTTTTGACGTGAAGGGCAAAATTTGGGGTATTGCAATGCTAACTCCCTTAGCTGTAGCTGAGCTACACCTATGGAACCATAGACTAAAATTACCGTATTTTTCGGACTATAAGACGCACCGGATCATAAAATGCACCTAGCTTTTAGAGGAGGAAAAGAGAAAAAAAATATAAGCAAAAAATGTGGTCATGATGCCCTGTTAAGGGGGAGGGGGTCTGCTTCTGACACTGTTATAGGTGTAATGTCCCCTAATTCTGTTAATATCCCCCATCCTGGTATATATGGCCTTCTCTCTCCTATTATACGTGGCCCTCATCCCCATCCTGATATGTATGGCACCCCAATCCCCCATCCTGGTATGCAAGGCTCCCACATCCCTCTTCCTGGTATGTACAGTATGGCACTCTTCATCCTGTTATGTATGGCCCCCCTCACACCCATCCTGGATTGTATGGCACCTTCATCCTCTTCCTGATCTGTATGGCACTCTTCATCCCTATATGTATGTCCCCCCTCATCCTGGTATGTATAGCCCCCCTCATCCTGGTTTGTATGGCTCCCTACATCCATGTATGTATGGCCCCTTCATCCCTGTATGTATGGCTCCCTTCATCCTTGTATGTATGGCCCCCCTCATGCCTCATCCCTGTATGTATGGCCCCTCTCATGCCTCATCCCTGTATGTATGGCTCCCCTCATCCCGCTATGTATGGCCCCCCTCATCCTTGTATGCATGGCCCCCTCATCCTGGTAGCCGCGCAGCAGCTAAAGTGTGTGCGCTATTAGGGAGAATGAATGGTCACTGCTCCCCATACACGCAGTCCCGGCATGGTGAGCAGTGACTATTCCATTACAGAGTGTGACACAGCGCTGGAGGAGAGAGGAAGTGAGTATGAGTGTTTATTTTTTTTTTCTGTGCAGCGTGACGGGTATTAGGGGGTGCCAAGCATACCTGAATGAGGGGGACATAAATACAGGGATGAAAGGGGCCATAGATACAGGGATGAGGGGGGCAATACATACAGGGTGCCATACTTACCAGGAGCCGGGCTGCAGGCACAGTGTGCCAGTTATTAAGGAAAATTAATATTCACTACTCCCCACGCCCATGGACGTGGGGAGCAGTAAATATTCATTTTCTTTAGTAGTGGGCACAGTGTAGGCTGCAGCAGGTGGCTGCTGCCTCCTATGCACCGCTATTCCGCCACTGTCGCTTCCCCCACCACCCACAGCCACAGTATTTATGTATATCGGACTATAAGACATACCCCCACTTTGCTCCAATATTTTGGAGGAAAAAATTGCGTCTTATAGTCTGAAAAATACAGTAGATCCAGAAATATTTGGAGTGCGGCCTGATTTGCAGGCTATTGAAGCATACTATGGAACCTTGATTTCCAAATGAAAACCTTCTGAACTGTGTCAATGACTGCCTTCTGGACATCTGTCAAGTCAGCAGTCTTTCCCATGATTGTGGAGCCTACTGAAAAAGATTAATTGATCTTTTTAAACGCTTAGGAAGCCTTTGCAGGTGTTTTTTGTTAATTATTTTACTTTACTGAGAAAATTAGTTTTGTGTTTTCATTGGCTGTAAGCCATAATCATCAACATTAACAGAAATAAACACTTGAAGTAGATCACTCTGTTTTTAATGACTCTATATAATATATCAGTTTCACTTTTTGTATTGAAGAACTGAAATGAATTAACTTTTTGATGATATTCTAATTTAGTGAGATGCACTTGTACTTGTAACTTGAAGACATACTTGTAACTTGAAGGTGAGCATGTGGGTAAACATATTGTAGTACAGAGTCAAAGAAAAATATCTATGGTGTGATGTGTTCACTACGGACCCTCTCTATCATAATTATATTCTCACCACATTTTACTATCACTTTCATTTTACTATTACTTAAACAAAAACCAAGTTTTATGTCCTGCTACAGATAGATTATTGCAATGGTCTTCGGCCTTCCTGCAATTTATTGTAATTTCATCCCTCCAAGGAGCATTTCTTCTGCAGGTTTATTCAAACACGACATAAACCAGTGCAGAGATCAACATAAACGTGGCCTTTCTGGCAATATGAGAAAACAAAACATAACTTATAGCACTGTCCATATACCTGTTGGGATCTGTCCCCTCAGGGTACAATCAACAGTCCTGCACAGTTGCACATAACCTCTTCCCTGGAGGTCTCTGGCCTCTACACACACAGAGAGAGAAAAAAAACATCAGTGGCTGGGCATTAAATTTCCTGAACCAAACCCTTGGGGTGGAGATGTGGTGAGTAGACGCTGCTGCATGTAACAGAGCAGGGCTTGAACAGCACAGATGCCGGGGAAGCGGCCCTGCACAGATGCCGGGGAAGCAGCCCGGGCCCCGATAACGAGTGGGCCCCCCTGATGGCCCAGGGCCATGTGACATGCCTGAGGCCCTGCACTGCCACATGACTGAGGAGCTGGACGGGACACAGGCCAGGGGGCAGGTAAGCGAGCTTCCCCAATCCCCATATAAAAAATATTTTTAATGTGTGTGCGCATGTATGATGTGAATGTCTGTGTATGTCAGTGTGTATGACTGTGTATATATATTTATGTCTGTTTTATATGTGTCTTTAAGAATGTGTTCAAATATGTATGTGTGTGTATCTGTGCGTGTCTGTATATTGTGTGTGTATATCTGTGTACCATGTTCATGTGTGTATGTGTGTGCATGCCTGTGTACCGTGTGCATGCGCATGTCTGTGTACTGTGTGTGCATGTCTGCGTATTGTGTGCATGTCTGCGTATTGTGTGTGTGTGCGTGTCTGCTTTTTGTGTGTGTGCATGTCTGCGTACTGTGTGTGTGCGTGTCTGCGTATTGTGTGTGTGCGTGTCTGCGTATTGTGTGTGTGCGTGTCTGCGTATTGTGTGTGTGTGCGTCTCTGCGTATTGTGTGTGTGTGCGTGTCTGCGTATTGTGTGTGTGCGTGTCTGCGTATTGTGTGTGTGCGTGTCTGCGTATTGTGTGTGTGTGCATGTCTGCGTACTGTGTGTGTGCGTGTCTGTGTACTGTGTGTGTGCGTGTCTGCATACTGTGTGTGTGTGCGTGTCTGCGTACTGTGTGTGTTTGCGTACTGTGTGTGTGTGCGTGTCTGCGTACTGTGTGTGTGCATGTCTGCGTACTGTGTGTGTGTGCGTGTCTGCGTACTGTGTGTGTGTGCGTGTCTGCGTACTATGTGTGCATGTCTGCGTACTATGTGTGCGTGTCTGCATACTGTGTGTGTGCGTGTCTGCGTACTGTGTGTGGGCCTGCGTGTCTGCGTACTGTGTGTGGGCCTGCGTGTCTGCGTACTGTGTGTGTGTGCGTGTCTGCGTACTGTGTGTGCGTGCATGTCTGCGTACTGTGTGTGCGTGCATGTCTGCGTACTGTGTGTGCGTGCATGTCTGCGTACTGTGTGCGTGTCTACGTACTATGTGTGTGCGTAAGTGTCTGCGTACTATGTGTGCGTGTCTGCATACTGTGTGTGTGCGTGTCTGCATACTGTGTGTGTGAGTGCGTGTCTGTGTACTGTGTGTGTGCGTGTCTGCATACTGTGTGTGTGTGCGTGTATGCGTACTGTGTGTGTTTGCGTACTGTGTGTGTGTGCGTGTCTGCGTACTGTGTGTGTGCATGTCTGCGTACTGTGTGTGTGTGCGTGTCTGCGTACTGTGTGTGTGTGCGTGTCTGCGTACTATGTGTGCGTGTCTGCGTACTATGTGTGCGTGTCTGCATACTGTGTGTGTGCGTGTCTGCGTACTGTGTGTGGGCCTGCGTGTCTGCGTACTGTGTGTGTGTGCGTGTCTGCGTACTGTGTGTGCGTGTCTGCGTACTGTGTGTGCGTGCATGTCTGCGTACTGTGTGTGCGTGCATGTCTGCGTACTGTGTGTCTGTGTGCGTGTCTACATACTGTGTGTGTGCCTGCATGTCTGCGTACTATGTGTGTGCGTGAGTGTCTGCGTACTATGTGTGCGTGTCTGCATACTGTGTGTGTGCGTGTCTGCGTACTGTGTGTGTGTGCGTGCATGTCTGCGTACTGTGTGTGTGCATGCATGTTTCCATTTGTTAAGGATGAGGGGGCAGCCTGGGACCTGTGTTGTGTACCTATATTTCTCCGCCGTATCTGTGCTTCATGAATCGTGGTATGTGCTAAAGGCGTCTACTGAGACTGTTTCGCCCGGGGCCCACAAAAACCTGGAGCCGGTCCTGGTAGGAGATCTGCTATGTTCCCAAATGATAATCCGCATGTGCTGTGCACATGCTGCGGAAATTTCCGCTGCGGTTATCATTGCGGAAAAGTCCGCAGCACTACCAATTATTTTGCGGAATCGCGGCGATTTCACCACCATTGACTTGCGTTGAATCGCTTAATATCCGCATGACTACATGTGCACATGTGGATATTAAACGATTCAATGTGCGGATGGCACCCAGGTCTGGCGAAGAGGAGACTCTCCTCCAGACTCGGGTACAATAGTACCTGTAAAAAAAAAAAAAGAATTTAAAATAAAAAAATACATTATACTTACCTTTTGATTTGTCCCCGGTCTCCATAGCGTCCTGGCTCCCCGGCAGCTCACGTTGGTCTAAAAGGACCTTCCATGACGTCATTTATTCATGTGACGGGTCACATAACCGCTGACGTCGGTGGTCGCGTGACCCGTCGCATAACTAAATTACGTCATGGAAGGTCCTTTTACACCACCACGAGAGACCGGACCATCGGAAGGTGAGTATATGTTTTTTTGTTGTTTTTTTTTACCATTTTTATTCTTTATTTTAACAAACTTGGTCACTCTTTATAAAATCCATGCCGTTTGCTTGGATTTATATAGTGTGACAAAGTTGTCAAGCACTTTCCAAGTGATGCTAAAATCGCTTGGAAAGCTCTTGACAACCCGCATGCGAAATCGCATGATCAAAACCCTTCACAAACGCTTGTCCATGACTGAAAAAACGCATGTAAACCCGCATGTTTTTTTTTCTGCCAGGTAGATGCAGAAACGCTCAGGAAAAATCCGGAGCATTTCTGCATCATGGGCACATAGCCTAACAGCCACTCACAAAAAAGATCCATCCCTGTCATGGCCGATTAACCCCTCTGAGCAAATAACATGCTGGAGTCAAATGGTTTTCACATTACGGGAGATAGCAATCTGCGTGATGCATATCTCCCCCCTACTTACATTGCCAGTGATCCTTTCAAACCGTCCTGGCAGGTTTTGACAACTGGATGTGGTGTTCAGCTTTTACACCATTTATGGTTTCTGGTCTCGGTCAGAATACCGACTCTGGATCAACCTTATGGAACGGAAAACAATTTTTCTGACTTTCAGTTTTTCCTCATGCTGAGGAACCTTTAGCTTTGAGAACAGATGGACATCTCGACAGCGATGGCCTACTTTGAACCATTAGCAGAGCACATAGTGTGGTTGCTGACTTTGCCAGGCTAGTTAAACCTTGTGTCTGTTCACTTGGCTTGTTGCATTCCGTGACATGCTGTAACATTCCCAGAGTCCCCTATTCAAAAGAAAGAGACTAAAAAAGGCTTCTTTCAGGCTCATTATGGAGGAGAAAGTTTCTACATACCATTTGTTTATTGTAAAGGAAGCGCAGTGGGATGTGCCTTCCTACACAGAATGCCACAGCAAAGGAGGGTTTACTATGTAATATAGGTTTTCCTTAGTCAGCTTCTATAGCGGATAGATGCCTTGACACTCATCCTGACCGTGGCCAATGTCAGACATATACCTCTTGAGGGCATGCACCTACCAGTGAACACAAATGCTGTGTATACCTAGCTTCACAGTTGATCACATTAGTTTGAACTTCTTTAGTGCCAATGTCAAGTGTGACAGTGACATTTAACTGACTACTACATAGTGGTCCTCAGTTCTGTTGACCATCGGCCCTCCATGTAGTACAACCACAGGTTTCTGAAGGGTTATTGTAAAGTTTTTTGTTTTATTTTTAAGTAGTAAATGAAAAATCTATGTAAATTTGGAATCTCATAAGTAAACTGGCCTGTAGAGCAGAGTCAACATATCACCAACAGATTACCATTAAGTGAACGGCGTTAATCAGTGATGAGAGAACACTAAAATGCTCAGGTGCTCGTTGCTAAGGTCAGGCAAATCGTAATGCTCGGATGGTCAACACAAGCAGCCCAATGTTATTCAGTGGGAAACTCGAGCATTTTTCCGGCGGTTCCCCCGGAGTTCTGAAGGGGGCCGAAAAATTGGCCAAATCGGTGGAAACAGTGCTGAATTGTTATGGAAACAGCATGGGGAAGACCTCTGGAAGCATTGACTCCCTGGTCACTGCTGTTAACATTTTTACTCCACTTTTACTGACTGAGAATAAAACATACAAAAACTAAGCCAAAATGGACTTTCCTTGAAAAAATGGTAAGGAACATTCTTTCCAGGGTAATGACTTGTATGTAAAGCAAAAACACAAATGCTCCACCAAACGTTGGCCTATGTTCACACATAGCGTTTTTAATGCATTTTTGCACTTTTGCATTGCTTTCAACAATGAAAAATACATACATCAGTAAATGTGATTTTAACATTTTACTACCTTATCTGGCCATATGGTGTTTAAGACATGATAAGACAAATCCTGTTTCATTTATGAAGGAGGTACTCTGAAAGTCGCAAAGCCTATTTTTACAAGGCCTTCACTTTGCCCTTACTATTGTTAGACAGCCGTCAGCCGGCTATGCTTTGTTGTTCCCATTATTAAGGAGTGGGTCTCTTATTGTCACGGGTGTGTCAGAAGTGGCAGACAGTCGCCCTGCAGTTGGCTGCAGGAGATCTCTACTTTTGGCATTACAGACATCTTACAGACTGTCTGGCTATGTGCCCACGATGCAGAAATGAAGCAGAAAATTTCTGCAGCATTTCTGCATCTCCCTGGCAGAAAAAACGCATGCAGATTGTGCATGCGTTTTTCCTGCAGAATACATGCGGATCCACATGCGGATTCACATGCGTTTCCGCATGCAGATTGACAAGCGCTTTCCAGGCGATAGCATCACTTGGAAAGTGCTTGACAACTAGGTCACACTGTATAAATCCTTGCAACCAGCATGGATTTATACAGTGTGAACCGTAAAAATTAAAACAAATAAAGCTATACTCACCCCCGAGGCCCCGGCGTGGCTGCAGCGCTCGTTCATGTCTGGTTCCCGGCTGCCGGCATATCGCGAGACAGAGCGGTGAAGGGCCTGCGGTCACATGACTGTGACGTCACCGCAGGTCCTCAAGCGATGCCGGCATTCAGAGAGAAGACGCCGGACAGGTGAACATAACTTTATTTGTTATTTTATTCTTTTTTTTACAGGTAAAATGGTACCCAGGTCTGGAGGAGAGTCTTCTCTCCTCCAGAACTGGGTACCATCCGCACATAGAGACGCATAGAAGCCGCTTGTACAAATGTACAGTCGCGGTTTCTATGCATCTCAATGCAAGTCAATGGCGGGAGTTCCGCTGCGCTTCCGCAAAATTAAATGACATGCTGCGGATTTTTGTACGCAGCATAAACGCTGCGGAAAAATCCGCATCATGTGCATAGAACATGCGGAATCCCATTGGGGACCATGGGGTGCGGATTACCTAGCGTTTAACAAGCGTTTATGCTGCGGAAATTCCGCAGCATAAACGCTTGAAAAACGCTACGTGGGCACCCAGCCTCTCTAGGACCTAGCGGCTAACTTCCTCTTGTTAAATAACTCCCTGCTCTGGGTGTATAAATACCTGCTGTGTATCATAGGGAGGTACTGGCAATATTCATTTACTTCTTGTGAAGGCTTTTGCAAGAGCAGTACTGCTTCCTCTCTGGTGCCTGAGTACGTGTGCGCATTTGTCTGGAGTTGTCTAAAGCTAAACAATTTCCCCTGTTTGTCATCCCTTGTTGCCTTTAGTGTTCTGTGGGGATCGACTACTGCTCATCTCCTCCCTTCCCTAGCCTGAGTCTAACGCCAGGGAAGGACAGAGCGAGGTACGCGTGCGGCGATTGGTGAAGAGCCAATATAGGGTCGATAGGGGAGATGGGATGACATTAGACCAGACTAGGAGGTTTCCACTTCCCCCTTTCCCTAGAGTCTGGGCTCTCTTTTTCTCTTCCCTTTGTGTTGCACTAAGTCTTTCCACACTTTGCATGACATTATCGCTGGCCAAGCACATTTTGAAAAGGAAAAAAAAAACAAAAAAAAAAGACACTTTTTTTCTCTGTGTGTTTTTGGGCGTGGGCCTTTTTTTTTTCCTTTCTCCCCTGGTTTGGGTTCAGTTGCAGAGCTCGCAGAGCAGTTACGCTCTCTGTTTCTGGAGGTGAATGACCTCCGCTGTAATGTTAAACAGCAGCATAGGTGGCTTCAGGTTGCCAATGTTGGGTCTCTGCATGTAGGCCTGCCCAGCCTGAACCCAAGGTTGCCCTCCCGGACAGGTATTCTGGAGGTAGGGACAAGTTTTTTGTATTCAAGGAGGCATGCAAATTGTATTTTGAACTTCGTCCTTATTCCTCCTGAAATGAGGAGCAACGGATTGGAATTGTGATCTCTCTACTGCAGGGAGATCCTCAGTCGTGGGCGTTTTCTTTACCCCAGGACTTGGTTTGTCTCCAGTCTTTGGAGGTTTTTTTTGAGGCTCTGTCCCTCATCTATGATGACCCTGACCGAGTCGCCTTGGCTGAGTCGGTTAGTGTAAATGTACAATTCGGAATTCTGTATATGGGCAACGGATTCCAAATGGAATGACTCAGCCCTTAGAAGTCAATTTTGTGAGGGGCTTTCTGAAAGGTTGAAAGATACCTGAAACCCCTCAGTCCTTGGAGGCTGCCATGCCGTTGGCCATACGTCTTCAGAGATGCCTTTGGGATAGACGAGTGATACCACCTTCTCCGAGGCCTTCTGGTCGGGGTTGTGTACCTCTGCAGGGGGAGCAGTCTAGGGGTGTACCAGTACTGGGCTAGGTGGAGGAACCCATGCAGTTAGGGCGTATCTCTGCATCATACATCTCCCTGAAGATTTGCAAGAAAAAAGGCGTATTTTTTTTGTGGGAAAAAGGGACATTTTGTTGGGACCTGTCCTTCAATTCCTAAGCAAAAGGAGACTCGATTAACTCTTGGTAGTCTGAAGTTGGATAACCAAGAGCACATAGTGTGGTTGCTGACTTTGCCAGGCTAGTTAAACCTTGTGTCTGTTCACTTGGCAAACATGAAGGATTTCATTGCGGCAAGTCTGGAGAAGGGACATATCAGACCCCCATCTTCGTCCGTGGCGGCAGGGTTCTTCTTTGTGAAGAAAAAAGATGACTGTCTACATCCCTGTTTAGATTTACGGGCATTAAATCAAATTACTATCCGTGGTCCATACCCTCTTCCTCTGATTCCTGATTTGTTCATCCAGGTTGTGGGAGCTAAGGTAGTCTCCAAGTCGGATTCAAGGGGAGCCTCCAATCTGGTTAGAATCAGAGAGGGGGAAGTCCAGAGCTGTAAAGTCGAGGTCGGTGATCATTTTGGTGGAGTCGGAATTGTAGTCGGTATAAAATGCAGGGCTGTGGAGTCGGTAAACCAAACCTTCGACTCCAACTCCGACTCCTCAATTTCCATGACACCCACTCCAACTCCGACTCCACGATTCCATCGTATATTGCTTTGGAATTCCTAACTAAATAAACCATCATTTCTCTCCCTAGCTCAGCAGCACCTCTCCCTACTCTGCCTGTCTGAAGGGTAGGGTCTTTATGACCGACAAGTCTTGAATCTGGAATTTCTATGAACAATAAAATATTTCAGTCTATGTGAAGAAGCCAGTGCCAGGTCCTACTTGTGCACCGAAGTATACCCAGAAGTGTAGTGTTTGGTATCATAAGTATTTTTTCTCAGGAGTTGGAGCCAAAACCAGGAGTGGGTGATAAATGAAGAATTTGTGCTTTTGTTTCTATTATACCTTTTCTTTGATTGTTCTTCACCTGGTTTTGACACCCACTCCTGAAAAAATATACTGACCGAATACTGACCAAATACTGATAGTGGGGCCGTGGCCAAATACGGATAGTGGGGCTATGGCCTAAGGCCAAGGATTGAAACTCACAATTTAATCATTGAATTCGGGTTTTTTCTTTTTGTCCCATTGCCACAGGTATATAAAATCCAGCACCTAAATATGCAGCCTGCCCCTTCAAACATTTGTAAAAGATTGACTCATTTTAAAGAGCATCCTGAATTCAGCATGTTTCTGTAAGGCCTCATACCCATATGTGAGAAAAAAAAGGTCCGTATTCTAGACCGAAGAAACGGACGAGTGCCATGCGAGTGTCATGCGACTGCTATGCGATTTTTCACACCTAGCATCCGTATGGCATCTATATACAATGCGTTTTTTTTCTCTGCAGCTATTATTCTGCAATCACTTACAGGATCATTTACAGTGTTCTGTGCTACAGAATGGTAATGTATCCGTAAAAATCAGATGGCATACAGATGGTCCTCATGCCGTCCGTTTTTTTTTCTCGCACCTATTGACTTGCATTGGCGAGTCTCGTCCGAGATACGCGGCAATATGCAGCATGCTGCGATTTTTTTTCTCAGTTCGATTTCAGCTGAGAAAAAAAATCGCAAATTAGATGTAACCCATTGATTAACATTGGTCAGAGTGCAATCCGATTTTTTATCGGATTGCACTCTTCCGTTTTTCTCGCAAGTGAGCCCTAATAACATGTTGTCACAAGTCAGTTCATGAAAGTCCAAAACAGACATGGTTGGGTGAGTTTGGAGTGGAAGAACTTGACTGACCTCAACTCTATCAGATACATTTTGGTTGAACTAGAGATTACAAGCCAGGTCCTCTTGTCCAACATCAGTCGCTAACCTGATAAATTCTCTTCTGGATGAATAGATAAAAAATTGCACACACAAAAAAAAAGGTTTTTTTAAAATGCCTTCCAAATGCGTGGGAGCTGTAATATTTGCAAAACGAGATCAACTCCATATTAATGACCATGCATTTAGAATGGAATATCATAAAAGCTCCTTTGGGATTAATGTGTATGTGTCCCAATTGTTTTATCCCAATAGTGTGTAATAGGTTCTGCATGTGTAAATCTTAAGGTGAATGAGAATTATAATCAGTTTTTGTATAAATTGTAGGAAACTATAAACAAAAAGAAAAAGCAAAAAAAACAGTCCATTGGAAGACGCCGGTAACAGATAATGAAGATGAGGAGGTGCAGCCAAGGTAAGCAAGAAATATGGCTATCATTCCGGTATTGTTACATTGTAGTATAAGGCTCTGTTCACATGTCCAGTAGTTATTTCCATTTTTGGATCCATTTGATATGATAAAAATGGAAATATTCAATGCAAAATTATGTCATTTAAATAGGGACGAGAATGTCTTAAATTGTCTTCTTTTTTTACTGCAGTCCATTTTTTTAGCATGATAAATGTGAGGAGCTGCCCATTTTCTAAAGACTATGATACTTTTCCAGCAACGGACCACCATTTTTGTTAATATTATTATTGTGTTTTATTAGTGATTTACTTGTCATGTTTTATATAGTTCTGCTAACTTGTCGGTGTGTACACTAGATTCACTTGTAAAATGTCCAGCAATCCACTAATCTGTATCTCAGGACATCTTTATCACAGGAGTCCATTGTTTCAACAGCCAATGGTCTCATTAGTGGATTGAGACACAGTGGAGCCGTCATCACAGGGGGTCTTACATCTTTTCTCAAATGAAGGCTTCTAGAATATTCTTCATTGCTTTTGGCTTACAGTGAATGCTTGAGTGGGAGGGTGATCACTTCTGTGCTGGGAGGTGGCTGACCCCAGAGATGTAGAGAAAAAGACATGTTTTAGTGGGAGAGTTGATGGAAGGACACTGGAGAGATAGGACCTATGGCTGTGGCAGAAGAGATGATGGATGGATGGCTTGTGGAGTGTTGGAGCTCAGTTATCAACTGATCCCAGGTTGAGAACTTAAGGACTGAGAGAACTGTATTTTGGCCATTTACTTGGAATGCAAAATTATGTCATTTAAATGGGGACAATAATGTCTTAAATTGTCTTCTTTTTTTACTGCAGTCCATTTTTTTAGCATGATAAAAGTCAGTGGTACATGGATCTTAATGGATGTCATCTGCCGTGCCACCTGTTAACTAATTGTTTTTTAGAACTGTGAATGCCCAGAACACTGGAGGTGTTCAGAGACACTTGTAGTAAATTTGTAGCAAGCTGTAAATGTTTTGTGCTACATGTTTTCCCAGACATTCGTGCCTGAATACGCCTGGGAAGAAAAGGAGAAGAGGATGTATAATATATATGTATATATACAGTACAGACCAAAAGTTTGGACACACCTTCTCATTTAAAGATTTTTCTGTATTTTCTTGACTATGAAAATTGTACATTTACACTGAAGGCATCAAAACTATGAGTTAACACATGTGGAATTATATACTTAACAAAAAAGTGTGAAACAACTGAAAATATGTGAGATTTCTTGCTTTATAAATGGGGTTGGCACCATCAGTTGTGTTGTGCAGAAGTCTGGTGGATACACAGCTGATAGTCCTACTGAGTAGACTGTTAGCTGCTTTTTTCTTGCCATAATACAAATTCTAAGTAAAGAAAAACGAGTGGCCATCATTACTTTAAGAATTGAAAGTCAGTCAGTCCGAAAAATTGGGAAAACTTTGAAAGTGTCCCCAAGTGCAATTGCAAAAACCATCAAGCGGTACAAAGAAACTGGCTCACATGAGGACCGCCCCAGGAAAGGAAGACCAAGAGTCACCTCTGCTTCTGAGGATAAGTTTATCCGAGTCACCAGCCTCAGAAATCGCAGGTTAACAGCAGCTCAGATTAGAGACCAGGTCAATGCCACACAGAGTTCTACCAGCAGACACATCTCTTCAACAACTGTTAAGAGGAGACTTTGTGCAGCAGGCCTTCATGGTAAAATAGCTGCTAGGGAACCACTGCTAAGGACAGGCCACAAGCAGAAGAGACTTGTTTGGGCTAAAGAACACAAGGAATGGACATTAGACCAGTGGAAATCTGTGCTTTGGTCTGATGAGTCCAAATTTGAGATCTTTGGTTCCAACCACCATGTCTTTGTGTGACGCAGAAAAGATGAACAGATGGACTCTACATGCCTGGTTCCCACCGTGAAGCATGGAGGAGGAGGTGTGATGGTGTAGGGGTGCTTTGCTGGTGACAATGTTGGGGATTTATTCAAAATTGAAGGCATACTGAACCAGCATGGCTACCACAGCATCTTGCAGCGGCATGCCATTCCATCCGGTTTGCGTTTAGTTGGACCATCATTTATTTTTCAACAGGACAATGACCCCAAACACACCTCCAGGCTGTGTAAGGGCTATTTGACCAAGAAGGAGAGTGATGGGGTGCTACGCCAGATGACCTGGCCTCCACAGTCTCCAGACCTGAACCCAATCGAGATTGTTTGGGGTGAGCTGGACCGCAGAGTGAAGGCAAAAGGGCCAACAAGTGCTAAGCATCTCTGGGAACTCCTTCAAGATTGTTGGAAGACCATTTCCGGTGACTACCTCTTGAAGCTCATCAAGAGAATGCCAAGATTGTGCAAAGCAGTCATCAAAGCAAAAGGTGGCTACTTTGAAGAACCTAGAATATAAGACATATTTTCAGTAGTTTCACACTTTTTTGTTAAGTATATAATTCCACATGTGTTAATTCATAGTTTTGATGCCTTCAGTGTGAATGTACAATTTCCATAGTCAAGAAAATACAGAAAAATCTTTAAATGAGAAGGTGTGTCCAAATTTTTGGTCCATACTGCATATACAGGTGCATCTCACTAAATAAGAATATTATCAAAATATTAATTTATTTCAGTCTTTCAATACAAAAAGTGAAACTCCTATATTATATGGAGTCATTACGAACAGAGTGATCTATTTCAAGTGTTTATTTCTGTTAATGCTGATGATTATGGCTTACAGCCAATGAAAGCACAAAAGTCATTATCTCAGTAAATTAGAATACTTTATAACAACAGCTTGATAAATGTTTTTAAAATCTGAAATGTTTCCCTACTGAAATGTGTGTTCACTAAATGCACTCAATACTTGGTCGGGGCTCCTTTTGCATCAATTACTGCATCACTGTGGCGTGGCATGGAGGCGATCAGCCTGTGGCACTGCTGAGGTGTTATGGAAGCCCACTATGCTTTGATAGCAGCCTTCAGCTCGTCTGCATTGTTGGTTCTGGTGTCTCTCATCTTCCTCTTGACGAGGTCTGACGAGTTTACTGGCCAATCAAGCACAGTGATACTGTTGTTTTTAAACCAGGTATTGGTACTTTTGGCAGTGTGGACAGGTGCCAAGTCCTGCTGGAGAATGAAATTTCCTTCTACCAAATTTTGTTAGAAAAGTGAAGCATGAAGTGCTCTTAATTTCCTGGTAGATGGCTGTGCTGACTTCAGTCTGGATAAAACACAGTAGACCTACACCAGCAGATGACATGGCTCCCCAAACCATCACTGATTGTGGAAACTTCACACTAGACCTCAAGCAGCTTGGATTGTGTGCCTCTTCACTTTTCTTCCAGACTCTGGGACCTTGATTTCCAAATGAAAATTGGAACGCTGGGACCCTCTGCTGTGTGTCAATGACTGCCTTCTGCGTTCAAGTCAGCAGTCTTCCCTATGATTGTGGAGCCTACTTAAACAGACTAAAGGCCCCGTCACACTAAGCGATGCAGCAGCGATCCCGACAACGATACGACCTGTCAGGGATCGTTGCTGCATCGCTAATACATCGCTGGTGAGCTGTCAAACAGGCAGGCTCACCAGCGATGAGGGGAGCAGCGATATCGTGGAAAGAATCGTTCCACGATGTCCTGCTCCCGTTACCAGCCTGCTGCTTAAGCAGGAGCAGGCTGGTAACTATGGTAAATATCGGGTTACTAAGTGCGCGTGTGCCCCTAGTAACCCGCTGTTTACCATGGATACCACTGTGCTACGGTGCGCTGGAGCCTCCGCTCAACGTAGCAGAGTGGTATCTATGGTAAACAGCGGGTTACTGAGTGCGCGCGTGCCCCTAGTAACCCGATATTTACCATGGTT
This sequence comes from Phyllobates terribilis, assembly GCF_046119375.1. Lineage (NCBI taxonomy): Eukaryota > Metazoa > Chordata > Amphibia > Anura > Dendrobatidae > Phyllobates > Phyllobates terribilis. Next base: position 160,870 of record NW_027364532.1, read on the forward strand.
ACCAGCCAGATCGTTGGTCCCGCTGGTCACACACAGCGATGTGTGCTGGCCAGCGGGAGGCCAACGACCAAAAAATGGTCCAGGACACTTTGCAACGATCAGCGACCTCACAGCAGGGGCCTGATCGTTGCAAAGTGTCACACATAGCGACATCGCTGGTGAGGTCGCTGGTGAGTCACCAAAACCGTGACACAGCAGCGATCTCGCTAGCGATATCGCTTAGTGTGACGGGGCCTTAAGGGACCTAAACGCTTAGGAAGCCTTTGCAGGTGTTTTTTGTTAATTCTTTTAATTTACTGAGATAATTACTTACGTGTTTTCATTGGCTTTAACCCATAATAATCAACATTAACAGAAATAAACACAAATAAGTCACTCTGTTTGTAATGACTCTACATAATATGAGTTTCACTTTTTGGATTGAAGAACTGAAATAAATTTACTTTTTGATATTCTAATTTAGTGAGATGCACATGTATGTGTATATATACACTGCTCAAAAAAATAAAGGGAACACTTAAACAACACAATGTAACTCCAAATCAATAAATCTTCTGTGAAATCTACCTGTCCAGTAATGAAGCAACACTGATCTGATTGTGAATCAATTTCTCCTGCTGTTGTGCAAATGGAACAGACAACTGGTAGAAATAGGCAATTAGCAAGATACTCCCTATAAAAGAGTGGTTCTGCAGGTGGTGACCACAGACCATTTCTCTGTTCTCATCCTTTTTGGCTGTTGTTTTGGTCACTTTTTCATTTTGCCATTGCTCTCATCCCTAGAGGTACCGTAGCATGAGGCGGTATCTACAGTACAACCCACAGAAGTTGCTCAGGTAGTGCAGTTCATCCAGGATGGCACATCAATGCGAGCTGTGGCAAGAAGGGTAGCTGTGTGTGTCAGCACAGTGTCCAGAGCATGGAGCAGATACCAGGAGATGTGGAGGGAGCCATAGGATTGCAACAACCCAGCAGCAGGACCGTTACCTCCTCCTTTGTGCAAGGAGGCACAGGAGGAGCTCTGCAAAATGACCTCCAGCAGTTCACAGATGTCCATGTGTCTGCACAAACGGTTAGAAACCGACTCCATGAGGGTGGTATGAGGGCCCGACGTCCACAGATGGGGGTTGTGCTCACAGCCCAACACCGTGCAGGACGCTTTGCATTTGCCAGAGAACACCAGGATTGGCAAAGTCGCCACTGGCGCTCTGTGCTCTTCACAGATGAAAGCAGGTTCACACTGAGCACATGTGACAGACGTGACAGATTCTGGAGACGCCATGGAGAGAGATCTGTTGCCTGCAACATCCTTCAGCATGACTGGTTTGGCTGTGGGTCAGTAATGATGTGGGGTGGCATTTCTTTTGAGGGCCGCACAGCCCTCCATGTGCTCGCCAGAAGTAGCCTGACTGCCATTAGGTACCAAGATGAGATCCTCAGACCCCTTGTGAGACCATATGCTAGTTCAGTTGGCCCTGGGTTCCATCTAATGCAGGACAATGCCAGACCTCATGTGGCTTGAGTGTGTCAGCAGTTCCTGCAAGATGAAGGCATTGAAGCTATGGACTGGCCCGCCCATTCCCCAGACCTGAATCTGATTGAGCACATCTGGAACATCATGTCTCGCTCCATCCACCAATGTCACGTTGCACCACAGACTGTCCAGGAGTTGGCAGATGCTGTAGTCCAGGTCTGGGAGGAGATCCCACAGGAGACCATCCGCAACCTCATCCGGACCATGCCTAGGCGTTGTAGGGAGGTCATACAGGCACGTGGAGGCCGCACACAATACTGAGCCTCATTTTGACTTGTTTTAAGGACATTATATCAAAGATGATACAACGAGTAATCAGTTAGGAAAAGACACTGTAGTGCTGTCATACATGTATATGTTTTATAAAGCAAAAGAAAATAGTATATAAGAAGAGTTTAAGTGAAAAAATATACAACGTATACCTCAGATATATTGTGTTCAGGAAAGCTACTGTTTACTCGTTGTATCATGAAATGATGTGTTTATATGTTATAAAATATGACATTGTTTCTGTATAGATCCTCATCCCTGATGAAAATCATGTTATGATTGAAACCATCGTCGGATTTTTTCTTTTGGATCAAATGAATAAAAGGATCTTCTTTTTGCATATTATCTCCTTGTCTTCCAGGATAGTATATTATATATTGGACATCTTTTTCCTGAGCACCAGAATATTATCGGTTGAACACAGCCTTATCCTCTATTATTACCATCATTTTATAGACGGTCATCTTGGCTAGCTCATACATAAATATGACTTGTAACTATGTAGTATATGATTTGTTACACAGAGTCCCGTCAAGTCACTGCTTAGTTATTGTTTTGCTCCAAAAAATCAACATTTTAATTTTTATTCAAGGACAGAAATCCTTAAAGAAGTCGTCCTCTACTTTCACATTGATGCCCCATCCGTAGGGCATCAACAATTAAAAACACAAGAAATGCACTGTACAAGACCACAACATTATACTCTCATGGTCAATCCTCAATTCATATTATAATTAAAATATCGCAGAATGCAAAAATACCCCACAGCAAACCCAAGACAGTATATCAATGCCAAAGTAGTGGACAACCCCTTTAACTGTATTGACTGAACAGTACCATTATATGCCACCATAACATTACTAAATATGTAACTGTAACGAATACTGCCATATAGCTAGTAAATTATAAAATAATACTTTTCTAACATGACTTTAGCACCACCATACTGTAACTGAAAAGCAACATCATATTGTGACTTGATTGCTTGGGGGCTCAGCAGTTGGATCCCCAGCAATCAGTATGTTGTCACTTAATTCTAATTCTCATATAGAAGTTGGCTAAACCTATAATTTGGTCTTGAATCGGTTGACTATCTAATGTCTGTGGGGGCAGGGCTGATTGTAGCTTTTTTGTTGCCAGACGTGAATATTCAAGTGTCACTGCTCCCAGCAGTTCAATATAAACCTGTAATGAATAGACACAATTCCATCATTGTTTTTTTTGGAGTTTTGCTTTTAAGATATTGATTGTGTGGTAAAAGTGACATGTGAACATGATTCTGCAGGTCATTGCAATTACAGCAGTACCAAACTATCATAGATTTTTACTTTTTGTAAAAAAAAAATGAAGATTTGGTTTGTGATGCCATTTTTGAAGACCTGTTATATTTTTATTCTTCTGTTCATAGAGCTATGTGAGGGCTGTTTCTTGCTTTGTAAGTTGAAATATTTATTGAAATCAATTCAGAGTGCAGAGAACATTTTGATGGCTTTTTGCTGCATTTTTAGGTGTGAAAAAGCAGTTCTATTACTTTTTTTCTCTGTACTGTATGGCTAGGTTGACACATGTTGGGTTTTTCAGTGTTTTTTGCTGCAGATTTTTATGCAAATTTTCAGCTGCATTTTGCAGTACCAGCAAAGTCTATAAGAAACCAGAATTCTCTATTCACACATCTTTTTTTTGCGTAATTTGGGCCTTGGTTGGGTTTTGGAAAATAGAGCATGTCACTTCTTTTAGCGTTTTTCCACCCATAGGAAGTAATGGGTGGGGAAAAAAATGCTGAAAAAACGCAGGTAACGTTTTTTCAGCGGTTTTGATGGCAAAATAGAATGGGGTTCTTTTTTCACAGAACTTTATGTACATGCATAAATAGAGTGTGGGGTTTTTACTCACTTGGGTGTGTCAGGAGGCAAACAGGAAGCATTTTCCTTTAAATGTTCGTGTCAGTTTATTACTTCATAAACCAGGCAAAAGCAAAGGAATACAAACATCCTTTAGTTCAGGCAAAAACAAAGTAAAGAGTCCTTAAGGCAAAGTTTCTGCTTAGCCAGTCGTGTGGGCACACAGGCTGGATAGCATCCCGTTCTCTGGCTCAGTCAGGAGACCACAATACACAAGAGGCCTACTCCCTCCAAACACACAGACCATGTGCCAAACAACGGTCTCCATTTTATAGCTTAACCACACCCAGAGGTGAGGTATGTGGCTAGCTAGACCCGCCCATCTCTCCAACTACCCGTAACCCGGGCCAAACAGTCTTATTAGTGCTTATGTGCACTAGAGCAACATTCTGGGTTATGTCACAGAGGACAGACATCTCTTTGATACATACCTCCCATCAACTATGTGTTCATTAGCTACCTTACATACCCCCCCCTCTGCCTATTTCAGTGGGGCTTGGCACCTTCTACTACTTGACAAGGGATTCTCGAGAGGGCATCGGCATTACCATGTACAGTTGTGCTCAAAAGTTTACATACCTCGGCAGAATTTTTGCTTTCTTGGCCTTGTTTCAGACAATATGAATGATAACAAAAAAACTTTTTCTCCACTCATGGTTATTGTTTGGGTGAAGCCATTTATTGTCAAACTACTGTGTTTTCTCTTTTTAAATCTTAATAACAACCAAAAACATCCAAATGACCCTGATCAAAAGTTCACATACCCTGGTGATTTTGGTCTTTTAACATGCACAGAATTTGTCACAAATGGGTTTGAATGGCTACTAAAGGTAACATCCTCACCTGTGACCTGTTTGCTTGTAATCAGTATGTGTGCATAAAAGCTGAGTGAGTTTCTGGGATCCAGACAGACTCTTGCATCTTTCATTCAGCCACTGACGTTTGTGGATTGTGAGTTATGGGGAAAGCAAAAGAATTGTCAATGCATCTATGGGAAACGGTAGTTAACTGTATAACACAGGAAAGGAACACAAAGAGATATCCAGGGAATTGATAATGCCAGTCAGCAGCATTCAAACTGTGATTAACAAATGGATAATCAGGGGCTTTGTAAAAACCAAGCCACGGTCAGGTAGACCAACAAAAATTTCGGCCACAACTGCTAGGAAAATTGTTCGGGATGCAAAGAAAAACCCACAAATAATAGCTGAAATTCAGCACTCTCTGAAAACTAGCGGTTTGGCTGTTTCAAGATGTACAATAAGGAGGCACTTGAAGAAAAGTGGACTGCCGGGTTGAGTCACCAGAAGAAATCCATTACTGCGCAAATGCCATAAAGTATCTCGCCTACAATACGCCAAACAGCAAAGAGACAAACCTCAAAACTTCTGGACCAAGGTAATTTGAAGTGATGAGACCAAAATTGAACTCTTTGACCACAACCATAAACGTTACATTTGGAGATAGGTCAACAAGGCCTATGATGAAAGGAACACCATTCCTACTGTAACGCATGGAGGTAGCTAGCTGATGTTTTGGGGATGTGAGAGCTACAAAGGCACAGGAAACTTGGTAAAAGTTGAAGGAAAGTTGAATGCAGCACCTTATCATAAAATACTAGAGGCAAATTTGCACTCATCAGCCCGGAAGCTGCGCATGGGAGGTACTTGGACGTTCCAACATGACAATGATCCAAAACACAAGGCCAAGTCGACCTGTCATTGGCTACTGCAGAACAAAGTGAAGATTCTGGAGTGGCCATCTCAGTCTCCTGACCTCAATATCATTAAGCCTCTCTGGGGAGATCTGAAACGCACAGTTCATGCTAGATAACCCAGGAATTTACAGGAACTGGAGGCTTTTTGCCAAGAAGAATGGGCAGCTTTACCATGTGAGAACATAAAGAATCTCATCCACAACTACCACAAAAGACTTCAAGCTGTCATTGATGGTAGGGGGGGGCAATACACGGTATTAAGAACTGGGTTATGTGAACTTTTGATCAGGGTCATTTGGATGTTTTTGGTTGTCATTAAGATTTAAAAAGAGAGCACAGTAGTTTGACAATAAGTGGCTTCACCCAACCAATAACCATGAGTGGAGAAAAAGTTTTTTTGTTATCATTCATAATCTCTGAAACAAGGCCAAGTAAGCAAAAATTTTGCCGGGGTATGTAAACTTTTGAGCACAACTATAGCTTCGCTGCTCTATGTTCTACCTGGAAGTTGAAATCCTGTAGGGCTAAAAACCAGCGGGTGACCCTAGCGTTTTTTCCTTTTTTTCCCCTTCATTCATCTGAGTGGGGCATGGTCGAATACAAATCTAAACTTTCGTGCGATAGTACCGTAACGTGTCCACCACCCACTTTATGGCCAAGCACTCTTTCTCTATGATAGAATAATTTTTCTCGCATGAGTACAGCTTCCCACTCAGGTAGAGAACAGGGTGCACCTCCCTGTGTATCTCCTGGGAAAGGACTGCTCCTAATGTGACATCTGATGTTTCTGTTTGGAGTATAAATTTTTTCTTGAAGTTGGGGGCAACCAGAACCGGTTGCCTACACAGAGCCACTTTCATTTCTTGAAAGGCCGTCTCCGCCTCTACAGTCCATTTGGCCATGGCTCATTTTGTTCCCTTAATGAGATCAGTCAGGGGTGCGGCCATCATGACGAAGTTTGGGATGAACCTCCTGTAGTATCGCACGATTCCCAGAAAGGTTCTAACTTGCTTCCTCGACAGTGGTTTCGGCCAAGCTTGGATTGGTTCCAATTTAGTGATTTGGGGTTTGATCTCGCCTCTACTCACTACATATCCCAGGTATTTGACTACTACTTTCCCCATGGCACAATTTTTTCAGATTTATTGACAACCCCGCCTTCTTTCGAGCATCAAACACCACCTGGACCTTTTCCAGATGACTTTTCCAGTCCAGTTTGCAATATCATCCAGGTACAGTTAGGTGCATATATATTTGGACAGAGACAACATTTTTCTAATTTTGGTTCTAGACATTACCACAATGAATTTTAAACAAAACAATTCAGATGCAGTTGAAGTTCAGACTTTCAGCTTTCATTTGAGGGTATCCACATTAAAATTGGATGAAGGGTTTAGGAGTTTCATCTCCTTAACATGTGCCACCCTGTTTTTAATAGGACCAAAAGTAATTGGACAATTGACTCCAAGGCTATTTCATGGACAGGTGTGGGCAATCCCTTTCTTATGTCATTTTCAATTAAGCAGATAAAAGGCCTGGAGTTGATTTGAGGTGTGCAGCTTGCATTTGGAAGGTTTTGCTGTGAAGTAAACATGCGGTCAAAGGAGCTCTCCATGCAGGTGAAACAAGCCATCCTTAGGCTATGTGCCCACGATGCAGAAATGAAGCAGAAAATTTCTGCAGCATTTCTGCATCTCCCTGGCAGAAAAAACGCATGCAGATTGTGCATGCGTTTTTCCTGCCAGGGACATGCGGAAATGAAGCGTTGTTCATTTGCATTTCCGCATGTGGGTGTCAAGCGCTTTCCAAGTGATTTTAGCATCACTTGGAAAGTGCTTGACAACTAGGTCACACTATATAAATCCATGCAACCGGCATGGATTTATATAGTGTGACCGTAAAGAATGTTAAAAATAAAAAATAAATCTTTACTTACCTTCCGATGGCCCCTGGTGTCTTGCTGCGCTCATGTGCTGGCTGCCGGCACATCGCGGGACACTGTACTGAAGGATCTGCCGTGACATGACTGCCCTTCGCGATCTGCTCGCTAGCACAGGGAAGGAGTCCGGGGGCCGTCGGAAGGTGAATATAATCTTTATTTTTTATTTTATTCTTTTTTTTTACAAGTTTTATGGTACCTGGGTCCGGAGGAGAGTCTCCTCTTCTCCACACCCGGGTACCATCCGCACATTAGAACGCATGGAATGCGCATGTACAGATGCAGTGATGCGTTTTTCATGCTTTCTAATGCAAGTCAATGGCAGCGAAAACGCAGCGCTTCCGCAAAATTAATGGACATGCTGCGGATTTTTGAGCGCAGCATAAACGCTGCGGAAAAATCCACAGCATGGGCATTGAAAGTGCGGAATTGCATTGGTGACCATGAGGGAAGGTTTCCCAAGCGTTTACGCTGCGGAAATTGCGCAGTGTAAATGCTTGAAAAACGCATCGTGGGCACACAGCCTTAAGCTGCAAAAACAGAAAAAAAAAACATCAGAGAAATTGCTACAATATTAGGAGTGGCAAAATCTACAGTTTGGTACATCCTGAGAAAGAAAGAAAGCACTGGTGAACTCATCAATGCAAAAAGACCTGGGCGCCCACGGAAGACAACAGTGGTGGATGATCGCAGAATAATCTCCATGGTGAAGAGAAACCCCTTCACAACAGCCAACCAAGTGAACAACACTCTCTAGGAGGTAGGCGTATCAATATCCAAATCTACCATAAAGAGAAGACTGCATGAAAGTAAATACAGAGGGTTCACTGCACGGTGCAAGCCACTCATAAGCATCAAGAATAAAAAGGCTAGACTGGACTTTTCTAAAAAACATCTAGAAAAGCCAGCACAGTTGTGGAAGAACATTCTTTGGACAAATTAAACCAAGATCAATCTCTACCAGAATGATGGAAAGAGAAAAGTATGGCGAAGGCATGGTATAGCTCATGATCCAAAGCATACCACATAATCTGTAAAACACTGCGGAGGCAGTGTGATCGCTTGAGCATGCATGGCTGCTAGTGGCACTGGGTCACTAGTGTTTATTGATGATGTGACACAGGACAGAAGCAGCCGAATGAATTCTGAAGTATTCAGAGCCATACTGTGTGCTCAGATCCAACCAAATGCAGCCAAACTGATTGGTCGTCGTTTCAGACTACAGATGGACAATGACCCAAAACATAAAGCCAAAGCAACCCAGGAGTTTATTAAAGCAAAGAAGTGGAATATTCTTGAATGGCCAAGTCAGTCACCTGATCTCAACCCAATTGAGCATGCATTTCACTTGTTAAAGACTAAACTTCAGACAGAAAGGCCCACAAACAAACAGCAACTGAAAACCACCGCAGTGAAGGCCTGGCAGAGCATCAAAAAGGAGGAAACACAGCATCTGGTGATGTCCATGAGTTCAAGACTTCAGGCAGTCATTGCCAACAAAAGGTTTTCAACCAAGTACTAGAAATGAACATTTTATTTACAATTATTTCATCTGTCCAATTAATTTTGGTCCCTTTAAAAACAGGGTGGCACATGTTAAGGAGCTGAAACTCCTAAACCCTTCATCCAATTTTAATGTGGATACCCTCAAATGAAAGCTGAAAGTCTGTGAACTTCAACTGCATCTGAATTGTTTTGTTTAAAATTCATTGTGGTAATGTCTAGAACCAAAATTAGAAAAATGTTGTCTCTGTCCAAATATATATGGACCTAACTGTATATCATTAAGTATTTCTTATGGGGTGCAAGGATTCAATCCATGACTCTCTGGAAGGTGTCAGGTGTTCCCTGCAGTCCAAACTGCATCCGAACATATTGGAAGCATCTGTCCGGCATAGATAACTCAGTCTTCTCTTTAGGCTCCCTGTGAAATAGGGATCTGCCAATATTCCTTCATCAACTCCAAGGCGGTTATGTACCTTGCTGGCCCAAGTCTCTAAATCAGCTCATAGACACGCTGTATCGTATATTGGTCGAATTTAGAGACCTCATTCAACTACCGATAGTCATTGCAGATTCTCCATTCGCCATCTCGTTTTGAGACCAGTACAGTTGGGCTCGACCAACTGCTCTTGGATTCCTCAATGACCCTGAGTTTCAGCTTACGACTCACTTCTATGGAGAGCAACTCTCGTCAGGCCTCAGGAATCTGATAGGGCTTCAAGTTCACGCGCACATGAGGTTCCGTCAGAACCTCGTGCTTTATAACCTTTGTGCATCCCGGAAATTTCGAGAACAGATCCCTGTTCTTCTGTAGCAATTCCCGACACTGCTGTTTTTGGTCTTTCATTAGTGTCTCCGCTATTGCGACTCCTCCAACCTCGCCTTCTGGTTTGGCCAACAAGCTCGGAGCTTCAACAGCCTCTCTGTCTTGCCACGGTTTGATGAGATTCACGTGATAGATCTGGTATGGCTTACGTCATCCTGGTTGATGAATCTTATAATTCTCTTCACAAACCTTTTTCACCACCTCATAGTGCTATTGCCACTTGGCCAAGAACTTACTTTCAACAGTAGGAATTAACACAAGGACTCTGTCACCAGGAATGAACTGCCGCACTCTGGCTGATCGGTTGTAGACCCTGACCTGAGCCTCTTGTGCCCGGAGGTGATGTTATTTTATGATGGACATCACCTTCGCAATCCTCTCCTTTATCAGGGCTACATGCTCGATGATGCTCCTCTGGGGTGTGACCTTGGCTTTCCAGGTTTCCTTTGCTACATCCAGGAGACCCCGCAGATGTCTGCTATACAGGAGTTCAAATGGCGAGAACCCAGTAGAGGCCTGTGGAACCTCTCAGATAGAGAACAACGGATACGACAGGAGACAATCCCAGTCTCTGCCATCCTTTTCTATGACCTTCCTCAGCACAGTTTTGTTGAACCTCTCCACGAGGCCATCTGTCTGAGGATGGTATACTGATGTTTTCAGTTGGGAGATTTGCAAGACCTTACGCAATTCCTTCATCACCTTACTCAAAAAGGGTGTTCCCTGGTCGGTCAGGATCTCTGTTGGTAACCCTGTCCGGGAGAAAACATTGACCAACTCGCGAGTTATACTCTTAGCTGAGGAGTTTCTCAGAGGGATCGCTTCAGGATAGCGGGTGGCATAGTCCAAGATGACCAATATATATTGATGCCCACAAGTAGATTTATCGAGGGGACAGACCAAATCCATAGCAATTCTCTCGAACGGCACTTCAATGATGGGCAAAGGCACGAGGCGACTTCGAAAGTGAGAGGTGGGGGCGGATAATCTGGCATGTAGGGCAGGACCTGCAATACTTTACTATTTCCTGGTGAAATCCAGGCCAATAAGGCTTCTGCATGATTCGTTCCTGCATTTTTCCACTCCCAGATGTCCTCCCAAGACATGTCAATGGCCATGTCCAACACCCTTAGTCTGTAGGGCCCTGTACCAATAACTGTTCCACAAGCTCCTCCCTCACTTTCGTAACACGGTACAACTCCCCACTCAGCATTAAATAGAGAAGTCTTGTGTCAGCCCCCGGCTCCTGTGCAATCCCATTCATGACCGTGACATTATTAAAGGCTTCCCTCATAGTTAGGTCCCTATGTTGGGCATATCCAAAATTCTCACTGGTCACCCCTAACTCCGGAATGTCTGACTCAGGAGACACTATCGCCTCATCATCCACAAGAACACAAAAGAGAAATCCGTCTGACTCTGGGTGTGGTGATACCACTTATGCTATGTTCACACACGTTGTTTTTTTCTGCTGAAAATCTGCTGCTAACTTTTCTCTGGCAGGAAAACAGTTGCGTAAAAAACATGCGTATTTGCTGCGGATTTTGTTGCGTGTTTGCTGCGTATTTTTGACCAGCCATTACTTCCTATGGGTTAAAATACGCAGCAAAAACTCAGGTGCGTTTTCTGCGCAGAAACGCTGAAAGAAGTGGCATGTTCTATTTTCCAATTACGCAAGCAAGGCAGAAAATACGCAGCAAACAAAAAGCAACATGTGTGAACAGAGAATTCTGGTTTCTCATAGACTTTGCTGGTACTGCTAGACCCAGCTGAAAATTTTCATAAGAATCTGCTGCAAAATACGCAGCAAAACACAACGTGTGTGAACAAACTGGTTTCTTATCAAAGCAAGCGAGCCCAGAACCCTTCCCCAACAGATCCCAAAACAAACAAAAGTCCCGGCCTATAATGATGGGGTGCAACAAGTCTTGGACAACAGCGACCTCGTGGGACTCAATACCGTGGCCCGTTTCATTGTCCACTCTGGCCGTGGGGAAGTCTTTAGCATCACTATGAATGCTTCTTTCCTGGGATCAGTTGGAGAGGAAATGTGGCCTTCACAAGTGTCACCAGACTCCCGGAGTCCAGCAGTCCCGTTACCTGCCAACCATTTACCTTCATAGGACATGCTTGTGGCCCCTCGTTGGGTGACAGTTCACACTGCAGGCCAGACACTGCAGTCCATCTGCTCGAGGGTCAGGGGACAACGGGCAGCTATATGGCCTGGGCCGCTGCACTTCCAGTAAATAATTTCACTCGTAGGGACTTTGAGCATTACCTTCCCCGCCCCTTTGGACCTGGGACGTCCCACCCCCTTTTGGGTCTCCGCCCCCTGTATTGAGTGGGCTGCCTTCCCAGGGAGCCCTCAACCCCTTGTTGTCTCTCGACCAGTCCATCTACATTCCGGGGATCACCTTGGGCAAAACAGGTCTTTACTGGCTTCGGCATGGAATGCACAAACCGATCCATCATCACTCGCTTTACCATCAGCGCAGGGGTAGAGGACTCCCGCTGCAGCCATTTTTGACCAGGTGCAAAAGGTCAAACATTTGGGAGCGAGGGGGTTTGTACCGGTAATACTCTCAGCGGTGGACCCACTGTGCCCTGACAGTCAACGTCACCCCCAGGTGAATTTCGGTTTTAAGTTTTCCATATTCCTTGGCGTCCTGCAGAGCTAAGTCATAGTAAGCCTTCTGGGACTCCCCCATCAAGTATGGCACCAGCACTTCTGCCCACTGCTCTGTCTGAAGTTTCTCCCTCTCGGTGACCCTTTCAAATACAGTCAGGAAGGCCTCTGTCATCCCCTGGGTCATTTTCTGTAGGGCTCTCCTTACTGCCTTCCAGATAGAAAAATCGTCCACTGACCTGGTCTTTGCGGTCGCCGTGCCACCGATCGTCTCTGCAAGTAACTTGAACTGCTGCTGCTGTTGATGATACTCATCCTGTTGCTGCTGCTTCTGGAGCTGGATCTGCTGCATCAGCAACTTAGTGGTCTCTTGTTGCACCATTTGTTGCTACTGCATTAATTGCTGGTGTTGCTGATGTTGTGCCTGCTGCGCCTGCACCAAATGTTTCAGCAGGTCCTCCATTTTGTCTGCTGTCACTTGCTGGCTTGTGGCAGACTTCACACTGAACATGCAGTCTTCCTTTTAGCGGTCACACGTTTCTGCTGGGAATGCTGTCCAAACTACTAACACCAATTGTGGGGTTTCTACTCACTTGTGTTCATCGAGAAGCATTTTCCTTTAAATGTCCATGTCGGTTCATTACTTCATCAACCAGGCAAAAGGAATACAAACAGCCTTTAATTCATGCAAAAACTAAGTAAAAAGTCCTTAAGGCAAAGTCTCTGGTTAGCCAGTCGTGTGGGCACACAGGCTGTGGATAGCATCCCTTTCACTGGCTCAGTCATGAGACCACAACACACAGGAAGCGTTCTCCCTCCAAACACACAGACCATGTGCCAAACACCGGCCTCCTTTTTATATTTTAACCACTCCCAGAGGTGAGGTATGTGGCTAGCTAGACTCGCCCATCTCTTCCAACTACCCGTAACCCGGTCCCAGGTGCACCAAACAGTCCTCTTACTGCTTGCGTGCACTGGAGCAACATTCCGGGTTACATCAGAAGACAGACATCTCTGTGATACATACCTCCCATCAACTATGTGTCCCTTAGCCACCTTACAAGAGACAGTAGGACTGTTAAAAAAAACGCACAAAAAATACAGTAAAACCTGCATTTTTGACACAGCTGATTTCCTGCCAGAGACTAGGTTTTGCTGCAGATTTGTGACGCTGAAAAACCAGACATGTGTGAACAGAGCTTATGTGTTTTTATGCATATGGACATAACAAAATATTTTTAATTGTGTATTTTATTTTAATGAGGGAAGGCAGCACCAGAGCCATTATCTTTACATGAATATATCACAAGAACATTTCATCAGTGTATAAATACAGCACCAGCACCACCATCAGTACTTAAACACAGCTGATACATAAATTCATCACTAGAACCATAATCAGTAATTGAATATAGCACTGGAACCATCATCAATGCACAAGTACAGTATCAGAACCCTCATCATTACTTGAATACATCAGCAGAACCACCAACAGTACATGAATACTTGACTAGAACTACCATACAGAGATAACAATATCACCAGAACCACCATCAATACATTAATACATAATAAAAAAAAAACAGAATTTGTACATGAGTACTTTTCCAGAATCATCATCAGTACATAGATACAGCACTAAGCTTAAAGGATTTGCCCTGTTAAACTCTGAAAATGTTGTACCTCTGCGCAGTTTGTTATTAAAAAATAAACCAGCTGTACTCATTGTCCCCAGGTCCACTGATACATTTCAGCTGCTGCACTAGTGCCTGGAATTGACTGCAGTCCTGATGTCACTTTGACAATGCGGCAGCTAATAAGTAAGCTCTGCCAGAATAGATAGAATGACTTGCTCAGAGCCGCTGAGCTAGGTTGTTGTCTGACACACTGTCGATGTGACATCAGTAATGCAGCCAATTCCAGACACCGATGCAGAAGACTTAGCACTGCACCTGGAGACAGTTTGTAATGCACGTATTTTATGTTTATACAGTATAACAAACTGCACTTGGGTAAAAAAAAATTCTGAATTGTGACACCTCCTTTAAAGGTGCTCTGTCAGCACAAAATTACTGCTCAAACAAAGTACAAGCTCTCGGTGCATCACCGCTGGGCCAATAATTTAAATTTCACTTTCTCATCTGCTTTGTTTCCATCTATCTCTGCCTTTCTCAGGCCTTATGAATTTAGAGCTGATAATCAGAGAAGAAAGGAGTATGAAGCAGATGTAAAGGTGAATTTAAATGATTGGCACAGCCGTGAAGAACCAAGCACATGTACTTAGCTTGAAGAGTCATCCTTTGCTGAGTCCCTTTAATACAGCAATCAATTGCAATGTCAAATCTTGCCCCAACATATACATTTTTATCTCCCAAATCTATAACTCCCAGTATGTCCATAACAATGGTAAGGAGATATTAAGCGTTGCTATCAGTCAACATCAGACTGCGGACTATACAGAAGCCACAGTACTGATGAGACAGGCAACATCACAAATAAACATTTATATCCCGGTACTTTATAAGCGACATCTTCTCTGATTGGTGTTGTTTTCTTTCTATTCTTCTCCATGTTGTCCAGATGCCATGATGACTTTTCACATCCACAGCTTGTGTCTACAGACTTCCATCTTCTCTAGTCTTCTGCAGCACATCCCAACACAGTACCTTTCAAAATAAGAGTATCATTATAATGTTCCTGATTGAAAATATCTGCTCTATGCTGCAGGGCTGTGGAGTCGGAGTCGTGGAGTCGGTGTCCATTTTGATGGAGTTGGAATCGGAGTTGGTATAAAATGGACCGACTCCAACTCCTAAAATATATAATAAATTGGGTACAGTAGTTCAATGAAGTTTGTGGGGAATATTTTTTTCATAATAATTTGGGAAATTTATGAAATGTCCTATAAATGTCTGTCCTATTCCTCATCTAAGGGTCTAGGACGTGCAAGAAAGAGTTTCCAGTTTGTCAGGGAGCGCTTCCAGGTGATTCATTACTTACTCCAAATCTTTCAGGAATAATCCAGTTTATTTTTATACAAACAACGCGTTTCGGCTATACATAACATTAGCCTTCATCAGGTAAAATCATACTTGTCTTTAAATGATACATTTATATAGAATAAAAAGAGGAGGAGGAACTAATCCAACCCCTCAATCAATTTTCAGCAATTTAAAACACATGTGCAATTTCTAAAAGGTATTAAGCAGTTAATAAAAAGTGAACTCTATGAATTTAGAAAGGGGAGAGGGGAAAAAATTAAAAAAAAATAAAAAAAAACACCACTATATATTGTTTTTTCCTATTCAATAAAATTTTTTCTATAAAATTGTTTGTCATATGACTCCATTTACTATCCTATTTTCTACTTCACTGATAAGGGAAAAGGGTCTAGACTTTTAGCTGAGATGAATCTGTGCTGCTACAGTAAATTTATCACTTAAACATGAACTATGTATGTCTGAGTCGGAGTTGAAGTCGGTGTCATGGAAATTGAGGAGACAGAGTCGGAGTCGGAGGTTTGGCTTACCGACTCCACATTCCTGCTATACTGTGCCCCTGAATAATTGCCCCTCACTGTGCTTCTTGTACAAAATTTGACACCCACTTTGTCCTTCTCAAGATATATGTCCTAAACTTCCCTGTACTAGAAAATATTTCCTCCACAATATCCCCCCTTATGATTTATAACCGCTACACTGCTCTCCTTGTCAACCACAGCCTCCATACAATTCTGTCTTAGGAGCGATGACCACCACAATTGTCCTTATGAATTATAACCACCAGACTGTTTGCTCATATTAGCTATAACCGCCAGACTGTTTTCCCTTTTGAACTATAATGTCTACATTCTCTGATTTTGTGAACTATAACTGCCACACTAACCACCCTTATGAACTTTAACCTCCACACTGTTCCCTTATGAGCTATGACATCCACACCATCCCCAGTTTATGCTGTCCCCTATCTACTAATTATGTTGATGCTGTAGCCATCTCCACACTGTCCCTTCTTTATCAAGTCTCCCACAAGCTGTCCCCTCTCCATTCATACTTCCCCCTCATGCTGACCCCTCTCCATTCTATCCCACACACGATGCCTTCTCTACAAACAGTTCACCACAAGCTGCCCCTTTTCAATACTGTGCATCCCACAAGCTATCCTCCTTACTGACAACATAATGTTCCTCCCATGCTGCTTTCTAGCACATTTCTCCCCCCTCTTGAACCATGTTCTCCCATACTGCCCTCTCATACTCAAGGCTGTGGATTCGGAGTCAGTGTTCATTTTGGTGAACTCGGTATAAAATGGACCGACTCCTAAAATATATAATAAATTGAGTACAGTAGTTCAATGCAGTTTGTAGGGAATATGTTTTCATAAGAATTTTGGAAAGTTATGAAATGCCCTACAAATGTCTGCCCTTTTATAGTCTAAGGGTGTAGACTTTTAGCTGAGATGAATCTGTGCTATCGTAAATTTATCACTTAAAGATGAGCCATGTATGAGGGATTCGGAGTCATGGAGTCGGAGTCGGTGTCATGGAAATTGAGGAGTCAGATTCGGAGGTTTAGCTTACCGTCTCCACAGCCCTGCTCATACTAATACAAAATTATAGTTTTCAGTGTCTTCAGCTAATACCGAGAACTTACCTTAAAGAAGTTGTCAACAACTTTTACAATGATGCCCTATACGTAGAATAGGGCATCATCGTCTGATTGGCTGGGGTCCAGCACCCTCGCCGATCAGCTGTTATCGGTGGTGGCGGCGGCTGCTGGAAATGCTTACTTGTAGAGCTTGGCCATCTAATTGTAGTGGCCACCACGGGGTACTGCATATCCGCCTCCTATTCAATTCATTGGGAGGCAGATATACAGTACCCACAGCGACCTCAACAACTAGATGGCCAAGCACCGCAAGTAAGCACTTTTGGCCAACGACAGCTGCTGCCGACACCGATAGCAGCTGATAGGTGTAACGAGTCTGGGAGGTGGAACCTCTGAGCAACTATACAAAGGGGCAGTCCTTGTAAGGAAGCGGGTGGCTCCCAGGGAAGGCGGGCAGGTAGTCACGGCAATTGACAGGGACAGTCTCTGGGTAGAAGGGGCAGGAGGTCACGGCTAGTGACGGGGACAGTCTCTAGACAGGCGGATGGTCACGGCAAGTGACAACAGGGTAAGAGTCTCTAGATGGGCAGGTGGTCACGGCAAGTGACAGCAGCGAAAGAGTCTGTAGACGGGCAGGTGGTCACGGCAAGTGACAGCAGGGAAGAGTCTCTAGATAGGCTAGCAGGCAGGTAGCAGGTGAGCGCTCCCAGGTGAGCGGGCAAGAGTCTCTGGACAGGCAGGTGGTCACGGCAAGTGACGGCAGAGCCTCCAGGTAGGCTAGCAGGCAGGTAGCAGGTGAGCGCTCCCAGGTGAGCTGGCAAGAGTCTCTGGACAGGCAGGTGGTCACAGCGAGTGACGGCTAAGCCTCCAGGTAGGCTAGTAGGCAGGTAGCAGGTGAGCACTCCCAGGTGAGCGGGCAAGAGTCTCTGGACAGGCAGGTGGTCACAGCGAGTGACGGCTAAGCCTCCAGGTAGGCTAGCAGGTAGGTAGCAGGTAAGCGCTCCCAGGTGAGCGATTAAGAGTTTCTGGACAGGCAGGTGGTCACAGCAAGTGACGGCTAAGCCTCAGGTAGGCTAGCAGGCAGGTAGCAGGTGAGCGCTCCCAGGTGAGCGAGTAAGAGTCTCTGGACAGGCAGGCAGGTATCAGGCAGGTATTTGGCAGGTACTTCCTGGTCCGCAGGCGGACTGATCCATAGACAGACTGGCAGGTGCTGGTAGGCAGACTGTCGGACCACAGGATAACAAGCAGGTAAGCAGATATCAGGCAGGTATCAAGCAGGAATCTGGCAGGTGACTGGCAGGTAACTGGTAACGGGACCTGAGGGCTGAAGCAGAGTTGAAAGGCTTTGCAACAACATTGCTCGGGCACCTCCATTTTGGAGGAGGTGCCTTATATATGGTGAGGTCCTCCGGCCATTGGCCGGGGACTCCTTAGGACGACGCGCGCGGCCCCTTTAAGAGAGGGGGAGCATGCTCGCGCGCCCTAAGCGCAGAGGCCGGGAAGCAGCGCGCGCTGCCAGCAGAGCGGGAGGAAGCCGCCGGGCACGGAGCGGAGAGGTGAGGGGAACGGCGTCCCTGTCTGGCAGGAGGCAGGGACGCCGACACTACAATAGGCCAGGGTCCGCCAGCCCTGCCAATCAGACATTGATAGAGCATCAATATAAATGTAGTGGACAACTTCTTTAATGCACCTCTAAAGCACAGTTGTGATGTCAGCCGTAAAATAAGTTCACTTCATTATGCCACTGCACATCGTGGAAGTGGAGGATGAGCGCTTATTCTCTGCCGTGCCAGTCATTTGTGCAATTGTGAACATGTGTATAAGTGTAACATACCTGGTGGCGGGCTTGCATGGTGCACCATCTCTCACTATGCAAACTTGATCTTCAGTCCAGTCTGCTAGCCTGGCTTCTATTCATGCTGTCTGTTTGTCTCTGTTCTGACTGCTTAGGGCGGCGGCCCGGTTACTTCCTGTTTCTTGTAGCTGCTGTGGGCACACCCCTAATGCATTCTCAGCCTATTGCAGTCTGTCACTGGATATTTAAACCAGCTCCACCTGAAAGCTGATGCCTGAGCAGCTCTATCATTTAGTGTGCTCCTTGACTCTGAATGTGCTAGGTCCTGTTCTGTGTTTTCTTGCCTGTCTTTCTGCCTTCCTGGAGGCTGTATTTCCAGGCCAGTCTGAACATGCTCCTAGCCTGTTCGTCCCGCTTTCTAGGGGCCGCATACCTAGATCTGTTACCTGTGTTTTCTTGCCTGTCTGTCCGCCTTCCTGGAGGCTGTATTTCCAGGCCAGTCTGAACACGCTCCTAGCCTGTTCGTCCCGCCTTCTGGGGGCCACATACCCAGACCTGCTCCTGCTCCTGTATCTCGCTGCAGTGTCAGTTCCTGTCTGAACACTCAGTTCCTGTCTGAACACTCTCCTAGCCTGTTTCCTGTTTTTCTCTATGTCCGTTTTTCCCTCTATGTCCCTTTTTCTGCAGAGTCTGAACCTGCACCTAACTCCTACTTGTTGTCGCTGTACTTCCGTTTGTGAGTTTAGAGTCCACTCGCTACTTCATTGCAAGTATCTTGTGTGTATCTGGTTCTGCCTTTCCCTTCCAGTCTGTTCGGTGTGAACAGAGCCCTGTCCCCTCTGCTCTGACTTGCTCACCGCTCCGGCGGATTCTGCCCGCTCTGCCTTGCTCACCGCTCCGGCTGTTTATCTCTGCTCTGCCTTACTCACCGCTCCGGCGGTTTCTGCCCGCTCTGCCTTGCTCACCGCTTCGGCGGTTTCTGCCCGCTCTGCCTTGCTCACCGCTCCGGCGGTTTATCTCTGCTTTGCCTTACTCACCTCTCAGGCAGTTTCTGCCCGCTCTGCCTTGCTCACTGCTCTGGCGGTTTCTGCCCGCTCTGCCTTGCTCACCGCTCCGGTGGTTTCTCTCTGCTTTGCCATGCTCACCGCTCCGGCGGTTCCTGCCTGCTCTGCCTTGCTCACCGCTCCGGCGGTTTCTGCCTGCTTTGCCTTGCTCACCGCTCCAGCGATTCCTGCCTGCTCTGCCTTGCTCACCGCTCCGGCGGTTCCTGCCTGCTCTGCCTTGCTCACCGCTCCGGCGGTTCCTGCCTGCTCTGCCTTGCTCACTGCTCCGGCGGTTCCTGCCTGCTCTGCCTTTCTCACCGCTCTGGCGGTTTCTCTCTGCTCTGCCTTGCTCACCTCTCCGTCGGTTTCTCTCTGCTCTGCCTTGCTCGCCGCTTCGGCGGTTCCTGCCTGCTCTGCCTTGCTACTTCATTGCAAGTATCTTGTGTGTATCTGGTTCTGCCTTTCCCTTCCAGTCTGTTCGGTGTGAACAGAGCCCTGTCCCCTCTGCTCTGCCTTGCTCACCGCTCCGACGGATTCTACCCGCTCTGCCTTGCTCACTGCTCCGGCGGTTTATCTCTGCTCTGCTTTACTCACCGCTCCGGCGGTTTCTGCCCGCTCTGCCTTGCTCACCGCTCCGGCGGTTTATCTCTGCTCTGTCTTACTCACCGCTCCGGCGGTTTCTGCCCACTCTGCCTTGCTCACCGCTCAGGCGGTTTCTGCCCGCTCTGCCTTGCTCACCGCTCCGGCGGTTTCTCTCTGCTCTGCCTTGCTCACCGCTCCGGCGGTTCCTGACTATGCTTACCCCTTTAATTTAACTGCACTAATACACTTCTACACCCTGACATTTTCTTTAAATATTGGAAGCAGCAACTTGATGACGTTGAAATCCCTACTAAGATCAGATTAGGCTGGAATATATTTAGAAAATACATTATAAACGAATCATGGAGAGAGACTCAGAATAAAATAATACACGGGGCCATTTACGCTTTTAATATACCGAAAAAAGATCCCTTGTCAAATAGGATGATTGCATGCCCTAAATGTCATCACCCATACTCTGATCTTATGCACGGCCTATGGTCCTGCCCTGATTCAACAGTATACTGGAATCAAGTCTCAGATGTGATAAAGACTATATGGGGCCCAGGATACACTCTCTCTCCATATGTAGCCATACTACATCATTGGAATAACCCAGAAAATCCTGACCAAAAATCAAAAGGCCCCCCAAAACTACTTCATGCTCTATTCTTCCTGGCAAAAAAAGTTACTTAAACATTGGCTGGATCCTATCATTCCCCCTATAGCAGAGCTAATAATCCAAATGAAACATTTTATGCGAGTAGAGCAATTAGATACCCTTTGTAACAAAGAACAGCAAGCTGGCAAATTTCTATCAAAATGGAAGCAGTTTATTATAACATGCTGTTCTCTGTCTGAAAAGAATAAAATTGTCAAACCATTTACTTCTACAGAATGGTATATTCTGGAGGATCTAAATAATAACCTAGGACTCTTACGTGTTAACTAAAGCAGGGGAGATAATCATCACAATTTATCGTTATTTAATTAATTCCATTGACTGTAGATGACTGTAACTTGCTAATACTTAGTTTAGATGTCTATTTGTTAAGCCAGCTAACCGGAACTTATTGATTATTCATTGTGGATGATCTGTGTACAGGTTCCTTATTATGTGCATCCTGGCTTTGATTTATTTGTTTTATATGTCTTTCTATGATTTGTTCTGTTGAAAAAAACAAATAAAAATGATGTTTGAAAAAGGCTGATGTATCTGATAGGGCCGCCACTATCACAGTTCCTCCTTTGGTGGAAGACGGCGAATATGAAATTTCTCGTATCTTGAATTCTAGATGGCATAGAGGGAGATTACAGTATCTTGTCTCCTGGAAGGGTTTTGGTCCCGAAGATAACTCCTGGGTAAGGACGGATGATGTATCTGCTCCTAGGCTTGTTAAAGCTTTTCCACAGGAGGTTTCCGGATAGGCCTGGGCCTGGAGAATCCGGAGGATCCTCATAAAAGAGGGGGTACTGTTAGAACCCTCCTGTTTGTTTTTTCCATCTTGTGTTTTGCGGTCACGTGACCATTTGCCTTTATATTCCAGCTCCGCCCTTCTGGCTGTGCTGGACTTCAGTGTTTGACTGTTTCTCTAGCCTGGTGCTTTGGTGCCCTTCTCTGTCAGTTCACTTGGTCCTTCTGGTACCTCTTGTACCTTTTGTCAGTTTGTCTTTTTGTGTTCTGCAGCAACTTCTCTGTTTAGGAGGTGTCCCATTTTTTGTCCCAGTCCTTAGTTCTTTTAGGAACCCCTCCCTTAATGCTATAGGTCTTCGTTCAGACTAGCCGAGGACTAAGGTGGGTCTGTTCGCTAGGAACAGGCAGCCTGCTACATCATAGGGATTCAGCTTAGTCTTAATGTAGGGACAGCTTTCCCCTATCTTTCCTTAGTACATGTTGCAGATCATAACACTTTATTTCTAATTGGGATATTGGTTGGTTTAATATAATTTTATCTTCTGATATTTTGGGTAGCTTTATACTTTCTAAAAATTGATTGATCAGTTGGGCATTAGGTTGTGGTATTGTATTGTTTTTTTTGTAAATTGTAGAGGGTTGAGTAATAATTTGCGAAGGTATTGGCAATCTCTTTGTTTGGTCATTTTAGCTTTGACTTTATTCGCTTGTATTTTACCTGCTCTGTTTCCCTGCCAATAGTATTTAGCTTTGCTTTTCCGTAGGTTATGCCCGTATTTATGTTGGAGCAATTGATATAAATCGTATCTTAATTTTTGTACTTTTTGGAGAGTTGTGTTTACGGGGCTGTTTTTATGCATTTCTTCTAGTGAGGCTTTGTTTTGGTTGATTTCCTCTATTTGGCATATTCTTTCTTTTTTGTTTTGGGATGCTATTTGAATTAGTTTTCCTCTAATATAAGCCTCATGAGCATACCATACTGTTGATGCGGACACGTTGGGTGTATTATTAATTATAAAATATTCTTTCAAGGTCTCCTGCAGTTGGGGCCTAATTTTATGTGTTGCGATTAGGTAATTATTTACTCTCCATGGGGAGTATGTCGTGTAGTTGTATCCCTCTTTAATGTGTTACGAGATGGGCATGGTCTGACCATGTGATGTTACCTATCGTGGCTTTTGGATGTCATGTAATAACCATTTATCTGTAAGAATTAGGTCGATTCTTGAGTAGCCTTTGTGTGAATGTGAATAGAACGTGTAATCACGTACGGAGGTGTGCAAAACTCGCCAAACATCGTAGAGTTCTTCTGCCAAGAGAGTCTGAGAAAGAGAACGAACTTTTTTTTTGAGGATGTACAGATTTGTCTATGCCTGGCATGGGGTGATATTAAAATCCCTGCGCACCAGGAGGGCTTTTTTTTTGCATCTGTTATTACCGCTAAAGTTTCCTTAACAAAGGAAATCTGCTTGGAATTAGGGGCATATTTGGAGGCGATCGTGTAAGTTTTGTTATTTCTTCTGCATACTAAGATGATGTATCTGCCTTCATTGTCTACAATGCTGTTGATCAATTGGAAGGCGACGGTGTTTTTTATCACTATTACTACTCCCCTTTTTTACCAATTGCGTGAGAGTGAAACACATTGGGAAGTTTCTGTTCTGCAACCTATGTGCGTCAACACTGTTTAAGTGAGTTTCTTGAACACACAGTCGGGCCTCTCTCCATAGGAGAGATCTTTTAACCCCTTTATGACCTGGGGCATACTAGTTCGCCCCAGGTCATCATACCCGCGGTTCAGCACGGGCTCCGGCGCTCAGCCTGCGCTGAACCAGTGATTTATACAACTGACATGTGCTCGCAACAGCCGCGGGTGGAATCGCTATCCACTCCCAGCTGTTAAACAGTTAAATGCCGCTGTCAATCTTGGCATTAGCCCCGCCCATCGGTGTTCCCATCACATGATCGCGGGTCACCGATGGGTTGGCATGACAACCCGCGGTCTGCAGCAGACCCCAGTGGTTGTCATGTCCTGATTGCTATGAGCGCCGCCGGCCAATGGTTGATGCTCATAGCAAGTGAACAATTCTGCTGCATATAGGCGATCTGCTCATCTCCTGTATGCAGCAAAGCCGATCTAACCCAAAATAGTATCAATAAAAACGTCAGCTCGACGCGCAAAAAATAAGCCATCACCTGGCCCTAGATTCCGAAAAATGGAGACGCTCAGGGTCTCGGAAATGGCGTGGCTTTTTTCTATAAGGAAATTTTGGATTTTTTTTTCACCACTTAAATAAAAAGAACCTATACAAGTGTGGTATCTACGAACTCGTAATAACACAGAGAATAATAATAGCAGGTCAGTTTTAGTATTCAGTGAATGTGGAAAAAAAAAAAAAACACATTTTTTTTTGCAATTTCACCGCACTTGGAATTTTTTCCCCGTTTTCTAGTACATGATATGGTAAGAACCAGTGATGTCGTTCAAAAGTACAACTTGTCCCGCAAAAAATAAGCCCTCACATGACCATATTGAGCGAAAAATATAAAAGTTATGGCTCTGGGAAGAAGGGGAGCAAAAAATTAAAACGGAAAATCGCAAGTTCATTAAAGGGTTAAGCAGACTATTTAACCCTTTCACGTTGATATTCAAAATGTGAAGTACCATATACAAAATGCAGAGAAAATCTATATGACACCACTAGACAGTTAGGGAAGAATGGGGAAATAACAAAATACAAATCTCAAAAGATATAAATAACTATAACAGTTCCAAGAATAGAGTCCGGTTCTAAGTGAACCTACTGGACATGCCGTGCTATCCAGTATACAACAAGGGGAAGTGAGAATGAAAAAATATTTTTCTCGTGCTACCGCAGAGTATTGGAAAAAATAGTTGTATGATCTGCTCAAAAAAAAATAATAAAAGATCTAGGCAGAGCAACTAAATTGAGGGTACAACGGTTAGGAAAGTAAGCTTGCTGCTTGTTCAGATCCACTCCTTCCTCAACATCGGCGGTTTCTTCTTCTTTATTAGAGAACTTGTCCCTTCTGCCACAGTCGCCAGCGACCACTTCTGCATCAGAGTCATTCCCTGCCGAGGAGATGTCAGGACATGTGTGACTCCTTTCTTAGTCATGATCAGCTTCCAGGGTAGCCCCACTTGTACACGATCTCGTTGTCTTGCAGGATTTTGGTCGCTGTAGAAAACTCGCATCTCCTGTTCAGGGTGACAGCAGACAGATCAGTGAACATCATGATGCTCCTGAACCTGTCCGGAAGCTCTGGATTTCCCGCCGCGTCTTTGGTTATGGCTTCTTTAAAGTGGAAAAAGTGAAGCCGGGCAATTACATCTCTGGGTGCAGAGGTGGGGGCACTTTTGGGTTTGGGGATCCTGTGCGCCCTGTCTATTAGAAGGTCCCGCTGATCCTTCTCAAGGATTAATTCAGTAAAAAAGTCCGTTAGGAACTCCTTCAGTGCGTCTGCAGCAATACTCTCCGGTATCCCTCTAAAATGTAGATTGTTGCGTCTGAAGCAGTTCTCCATATCCGCCAACTTTAATCTCCGTGCATTAATCTCCTCATCTGCCTCATTATGAGCGTCGACCAGATTATTGTGAGCAGTAGTGAACTCCTCCAACTTCTCCTTAATATGTGCTTTTCTATCTCCAATGTGCACAATGTCTTTCTGTAATGCAGTGAAGGTGGAGGTAATATCACTGTGTATGCCCTGTTTAAGATCCCCTAAAAGGGACTTCAGTGTGGTCTCTGTAATGGGGGCAGAGCTGTGCCATGTGTCAGGTGCATTTGATACTTGCTGTTTGGTGTCTGGAGGTCTCTGGGCTGCAGGATTGCGATCCACATGGGTCCTCTGTCAGGGGGTGATGTTCCTGTGCAGGTCTCGGACTATAACCGCTCTTATTAGGTGAGGTCTGACCCGATAGCAGAGGATCAGACCTCATGGAGCGTTCTGCACCGCCTCTGGCTGCATGTGACGCGCCCCTGGGCCTGTGTCGCGCTGCGTTGCGCACGCGGGAGCTTACCCGGAGCCGGATCTGTTGAGGGTTGTAGTCTCGTGGCGGTGACCCGGTCCGTGCCCAGGGAGTCAAACTGTACGGCAGTCTATTAGCAATAGATGGTTGATGACTACGCCACCCGTTGAGTGCAGCCAGGGAGCTGCTGCTGCAGGGCAGACCGCTGAGACCGATGGTAGGATTGTGCAGCATGATAGTATAACCCCCAACGGGAGGGGTATGGCCTCAGGGCAGCCGACGTGGATGATGGGGGTAGCAGGAACCACTCAGAGACGGTACGGTGTAGTTCAGGGTCTTTACTGGTAACAACGATAGACCCTCCCGGAGTACTTGCTAGCGGACGGGGCCTGGTCAGTCCTTGAGCAGATGGGATCTCCCCTGGCCAGGCGTAGTTGTAGGCCTCCCAAACTGACTGTACTCTTCTGGCTACCTTGCTAGAAGCTGATGTAAGTAGCCCACGTCCCTGAGTGTACCGTGTGGTGCTCACCCGTATGGCCGGTGACTCGGGGCCTTCTAATGGCTTCCGCTCCACGATGGCGGTGCTGGTCCCACGCGTGTGACCGTGCCTTCGGGCTTCTGGGCCAGAGGACCTGAAATCCCCTGCCTGACGGATTCTGCTGCTGGGTAGGAGTTAGTCCCCACAGCCTCGGACTCCGGGTCCGGAAAGAAATCTTCTTAGTCAGGGCGAGCTCTGTAGCTGCCAGCCCCTGACTCCTTGTGACTCTGCTGTTTCCTATGCTGCTCTTGTCTCTACTCTTCCTGGACTGACTAACCCTGCCTCAGCCCCGGGTTTATACAGGGGAAGTTCTTCCCCTCCCAAGGCTGGGCAGGAGGTGTGGCATGCACAGGATCCCTGACCAAAGGACCTCCCACCTGCTCTCAGACATAACTTTACATTACTGTGGAAACCAGACCCCTGGGGTGCCACATTCCCCCCTAGTGAAATTTAGTACTCCGGGACTAAACATTTTTTTTTTTTTAGAAAAATATAACAAGGTATAACAAATAACAATAGAATACAATAAGGAAACACAATAAGATGGTCACGGCGTGTCCGCAACCGGGTGCAGTCTTTGAAGAAAAGCAAAGGTGTCCATTTCACCAACACAGGGAGACATAACCAGGTAGGGGCCTGTCCTACCCCGAGTCCTTAACAGTCTCTAGTCCATCCTGGGTTACGCTCCAACTATGTACAAAGGATTCCCGGTAAATCCACCAAAGACTCCTAAAAACAACTAGAAACACAAAATTACACACAAGCAACAATAAACAGGTAAACATTATAAAATAGCTGAAACATTTAGATCCTCCAACGTGCGGGTAACTGGCCTCTAGTGGCCCTAGTGGACCTACGGAGCTGACTGTCTGACCCTGAACTACAGGGTGTAGGAACTGTCAAGGGTAAACTGGGCAGCTGTCTACCGGCTCTTTGTCTCACTAGGGGTACGGCAGGCTCACTATAAGCAGAGGGTTAATTCTCCTGTTCTGCTTGTGTGGAGTCTTCTGCCTCCTGGACCGGCTGTTCTTCCAGCTCTACCCGTTGCTCCGTAGGTTCTTGGGGTGATGGTTGGAGGAAGGTGAGTACGGGTACCACAACTGCACCATTGACTTGAGTCCAAGACCGAGGGAAGTCCCCGAGCACGGTACTAACCATATCTTCCCTTTCTTCCACGGGTCGATGGTCTTCCTGTTCCTCCTCAGGGTTCCTCAGTTGTTCGGGACACTTCTTCAGGTGGTCCCGGGATACAATGGCTGTGGTTTCCCCTCCGTCTTTACTGATGGTACAGACCTTCGGGTTCTCGTGGCTTGAGGGCAGTACGGTGTACGGGTCCTTCTCCCACTGGTCGTCCAACTTGTGGAGCCGTCTCTTCCTCTTCAAGACCTGCTCTCCGGGGACCAGGGGAACAGCGGGAGCATACTGGTTGTAAGTTTTCTCTTGTCTTTCCCTAGCCTGACAGAGACTTCGCTCCACGCTCTCCTGTACTCTCCGGTACTGCTGCTGCCTCTCTGTGTCCCAGTCTGTTTCTGGTGAAGTGTCCTCGGGTGTCAGGACTCCCATTTCCAGGTCAACAGGTAACTTACCAGGTCTTGCCCTCATTAGGTAAGCCGGGGTACAGTTGGTGGAACCTACCGGGATGTGGTTGTATAGGTCCACCAGATCGGGCAACTTCTCAGGCCACAGATTGCGTTCTTCCAGGGGCAACGTTTTTAGAAGATCCATTACCACCTGGTTCATTTTCTCACAAAGTCCATTAGTTTGCGGATGGTAGGGTGTCGTCCTTATCTTCCGGCAGCCATACAGATTGCAGAATTCCTGGAAGACCTCCGCTTCAAAGGCAGGTCCCTGGTCCGTCAGCACTTGGTCCGGGTACCCGTGTGGACGGCAAAAGTGCTGCTGGAAGGCTCTAGCTGCTGTTTGAGCCGTTAAGTCTTTGACGGGGACGACAACCAGAAACCGGGAGTAATGATCCACGATGGTTAACGCGTAGACGTAGCCACTTCTGCTCGGGGTCAGTTTTACATGATCCAAGGCTACCAGTTCCAACGGTTGCCGGGTGACGATGGACTGCAGGGGAGTCTTCTGGCTGGCGCGGTCTTTCCTTCTCAGGTTGCACGGGCCACAGTCTCTGCACCACTTCTCAATGGTTCCCCTCATGCCTACCCAGTGGAATCGCTCGCGCAGCAGGAACTCTAGCTTCTTCCACCCGAAGTGTCCAGCTCCGTCGTGGTATGCCTCCATCACCATGGCTGCGTCTCTTCGTGGCACCACTACTTGCCAGAGTAGTTCATGCGTCCTGGAGTTAACCATTCTGCGGCACAACTTCCCCTTGTAAAGGAACAGTCGACTCTTCTCTGCCCATAGTTGTTTGGCTTCCTCCGGAGCGTCTGATTCCAGGCTAGCCTCCGGGCGAGTCAGCATCTCCTTCACCAGTCGGACGGCAGGGTCGCTGTCTTGCGTTTCCGCCCAGTTGTAGTGAGGTAAGGGGTTCAACGTAACAGCCTGCTTACTCCCTACCCGGTGGGAATACTGAATAGTCCCATGACGGTGGAACGCAGGGAGTTCAACTTCTTCCAGTCCCTCCGGATCTTCTCCTCCGTCCGGCAGGTTGGGCATCCTGGACAGGGCGTCCGCGTTGGTATTGGAGCGCCCTGCCCGGTATTTGATTGTGAACTCGAAGTTGGACAGACGGGCCATCCACCTCTGCTCCAGGGCACCGAGTCTTGCCGTGTCCAGGTGTGTCAACGGGTTGTTATCCGTGTACACGGTGAACCGGGAAGAAGCGAGGTAATGCTTAAAGCGCTCGGTGACTGCCCATACCACGGCCAGGAACTCTAGCTTAAATGAGCTGTAATTCTCGGGGTTCCTTTCGGTGGGTCGCAGTTTTCGGCTGGCATAGGCGATTACTCGTTCCTTCCCCTGCTGGATCTGGGACAGCACAGCTCCTAGCCCGATGTTACTGGCGTCGGTGTAGAGGATAAAGGGCTGACTATAATCCGGGTACGCCAGGATTTCGTCCCCCGTGAGGGCCATCTTCAGCTGGCGGAAGGACTCTTCTTCCAGCTCCTCCCATTTGAAGGGCGGCTTCTGGTTCTTGGCCTTCCGGGACTGGCCTATCAGGAGGTCCTGCATAGGTGCTGCCTTTTTGGTGAAACCGGGAATAAACCTTCGGTAGTAGCCTACCAACCCGAGGAACTGCCGCACTTCTTTTACGCTGGAGGGGCTTGGCCATCCCTTAATTGCGGTGATCTTATCAGGGTCGGGAGCCACTCCGTCAGCGCTCACCACGTGTCCCAGGTACTGCACCTTTGGTTTCAGGAGGTGACACTTGGAGGGTTTCACCTTTAGGCCGTAACTCGCCAGAGCCTCGAACACTTCCGCCAGGTGTTTCAGGTGGTCCTCATACGTCTTGGAATATACGATGACATCGTCCAGGTACAACAGGACCGTCTCGAAGTTTCTGTGGCCCAGACAGCACTCCATTAATCGTTGGAAGGTTCCTGGGGCGTTGCAGAGTCCGAACGGCATGCAGGTGAACTCGCTAAGTCCCATCGGGGTGGTGAATGCGGTCTTCTCCCGGTCCGCCTCTGCTACAGGAACCTGCCAGTACCCACTAGTAAGATCCAAGGTAGAGAAGAAATTAGCAGATCTTAAAGCAGCCAATGACTCCTCTATCCTCGGTAAGGGGTACGCATCCTTGTGTGTGATACGGTTGATTTTCCGGTAATCTACACACATCCTCATGGTGTTGTCTTTCTTTTTGACTAAAACTAGTGGGGCTGCCCAGGGGCTACAGCTATCCCGGATTACCCCAGCCTCCTTCATGTCTCTAAGCATCCCCTTGGCGTGTTGGTAATGTGCAGGGGGTACGGGTCGATACCTCTCTTTTATGGGAGGATGATCTCCCGTGGGGATGCGGTGTTCTACCCCCTTGACTCGCCCGAAGTCTAACGGGTGTTTACTAAACACTCTCTCATACTCTTGAACTACCCGATAGACTCCTTGTTTCTGGTGTGAGGGAGTGGAGTCAGTACCCAAATGTAGTTGCTGACACCAGTCCTCCATGTCTTTCTTAGAGCCGTTACCTTCCTCCGGGTGAGATGGAGGCAAGGGTTCCACAGATTGTATAGAATTTTGATTAGTGGTATATAATTTGGCTAGCGTGGCATACCGGGGCAGGTACACTTCCCTCTCCCCGATATTTATTATGCGAACGGGCACCCTCCCATGGCGTACATTGACCACCCCCCGTGCTGTCAAAATGGTGGGCCTACTGTCTGAGTAAACTGGTTCTACCATTGCCTGGTAATCTCTACCTCTCAGACCAATAGCTGCCCGGCACCAAATCATCATTTCACTTTTTGGGGGCATGGCAATAGGAAAAGGGTCACACATTCTTACGCTACCAATCTCACCGCCGGAGAGTTCCACTTGTTGCCGTTGCATCAGTGCCCGGATTTCTTTCTGGAGCACCCGCTGCTCGCCGGAGCTGGCATTCTTGGCAACCTGCTGTAAAAGGAAAATCACCTCTGCAAGACAATTTTCAATTACATTAGTTCCTAGAGTTATTTTTGGGTGACTCTCATGTTTGTCAATATCTACAATGATCAGTCCCTGTGCGGCCAGTTCGACTCTACCAATTTTGATGGTCACCTCTTTAAATCCGATCTGTGGCACGGGCTGACCATTGCTGGCGATGATACTCAAGTCGTCGTCAGGGTAGCGGGTAATATCCGAGTCATTCCAGTACTGCTTGAAGAGCACGTACGGGATGGTGGTGACCTGTGACCCGGTGTCCAGTAGGGCACTCATAGGAATGCCATCCAGTACCACAGGCAAGACTGGACGTCCTCCCACATATCTGTCGCGCCAGTTCGATGGGCCTGGTGATCTTTTTCCTGGGGGTTGGCCCTCTACCCCAGGTTGTGCCCATTTAAAGAACAGTACCTTTCCATATGTCCGGGTTGATTGCAGCGGCGGCAGATGGGTCGTCCGTCCTCGCTGTATCGGTCACTGGGTCTTCCTCTGGCCGGTGGGGTCCTCCTTGGTCGACGCCACGGGATGTCCTCCGGTCCGGATGCCAGCTGGATCTTCCCTGGAGTGGAAACCTGTAAAGACTGCACAGTTCGGGTTAGCGCAGCAACGCTTTTAGCTAGCTCTTGGACCTGATGGTGTAGGTCTGGAGCCGGGTCATTGTCCAAAGCCTGCGCATCAGCTCCCACAGGCCCTGCTGACAAGGGCGCCGCCTCCTGGTAGTAAGTGGTAGTGGGGCGTCTGTGGGTCACAACGCCACCTGGTGCCGGTTCTCGGAGCACCCGGATGGCTCTGTCCTTGAACTGCGCAAATTCCAGATGAGGGTCCTGTAAGGCCATTGCCCGCAACTGGGTTCGGTGGGCATTGCAATATAAACCCTCTATAAATTGTTCGGTCAACAGCCTGTCCTCGTTTCCCACTCCATTAGGGTCGGTCTGCTTAATGGCCCTCAGGGCCTCTTGTAGGTTTAGTGCATAGTCCCTTATACTCTCATGCGCTCGCTGCTTGCACCCGTAGAATCTAAGCTTAATCTCGGCTGAGGTGCGGGTATCAAAGGTGTCCTTCAGCCGGGTTAGTATCCCTGCGACAGTCTTCCTCCCAGGTGGCCAGGATTTTACTTCCCTTTTGGCTGCCCCGGTTAGTTGGGCCACCAGGATGCTCACTTTTTGCTCTTCTGTGAGGGGGTACACCTGGAAGAGGCTATCCAGCTTTTCTCTAAAGTCATGCAGGGTATGTGACTCCCCTGAGTACTGGGGTAGCCAGGCTGCTCCCGGGATATAGGGCATGGTGAAGGGCATAACTGCAGCAGCGGTAGCGCTGGCGGGGGTTGAGGCAGTGAAGCTCTCCTCCGTATCCGACATCTTCCTCCCCCCTAGTGGACCGTGGCCTACCTTGCGATGATCCTGTTCCGTAGGCCGCGGCTCCGCAGTGGATCGTCAGGGTTGAGGACCTTCCGTCGCGCTCCGGTGACGTCAGCGTCTGCTGGGCTCCTTCCAGGACCTTACGCAACGTCCGGACGTGAGGCGGGGCTTAAGTTCTCGCGCGCTTTCGGAGTCCACGCCCCTCTTCTTCCCGCGCGGCGTCCTCAAGATGGCGTCCAATGGCGGGAAAACTCCACGGATGGCGGGAAGAAGGCAGAAGATGGCGCCGGATGGCGGGAAACTTCACCGATGGCGGGAAGAAGGCTGAAGATGGCGCCGAATGGCGGGAATCTTCCCCGATGGCGGGAATCTTCACCACTGGTAAGTTTGAACAGTCTTTGCTTTTCAGGCACGCAGTACCCGGTGGTTGCGGGCACGAGATCCTGCCGACTACGCCAAAGTTGACGCGCCCCTGGGCCTGTGTCGCGCTGCGTTGCGCACGCGGGAGCTTACCCGGAGCCGGATCTGTTGAGGGTTGTAGTCTCGTGGCGGTGACCCGGTCCGTGCCCAGGGAGTCAAACTGTACGGCAGTCTATTAGCAATAGATGGTTGATGACTACGCCACCCGTTGAGTGCAGCCAGGGAGCTGCTGCTGCAGGGCAGACCGCTGAGACCGATGGTAGGATTGTGCAGCGTGATAGTATAACCCCCAACGGGAGGGGTATGGCCTCAGGGCAGCCGACGTGGATGATGGGGGTAGCAGGAACCACTCAGAGACGGTACGGTGTAGTTCAGGGTCTTTACTGGTAACAACGATAGACCCTCCCGGAGTACTTGCTAGCGGACGGGGCCTGGTCAGTCCTTGAGCAGATGGGATCTCCCCTGGCCAGGCGTAGTTGTAGGCCTCCCAAACTGACTGTACTCTTCTGGCTACCTTGCTAGAAGCTGATGTAAGTAGCCCACGTCCCTGAGTGTACCGTGTGGTGCTCACCCGTATGGCCGGTGACTCGGGGCCTTCTAATGGCTTCCGCTCCACGATGGCGGTGCTGGTCCCACGCGTGTGACCGTGCCTTCGGGCTTCTGGGCCAGAGGACCTGAAATCCCCTGCCTGACGGATTCTGCTGCTGGGTAGGAGTTAGTCCCCACAGCCTCGGACTCCGGGTCCGGAAAGAAATCTTCTTAGTCAGGGCGAGCTCTGTAGCTGCCAGCCCCTGACTCCTTGTGACTCTGCTGTTTCCTATGCTGCTCTTGTCTCTACTCTTCCTGGACTGACTAACCCTGCCTCAGCCCCGGGTTTATACAGGGGAAGTTCTTCCCCTCCCAAGGCTGGGCAGGAGGTGTGGCATGCACAGGATCCCTGACCAAAGGACCTCCCACCTGCTCTCAGACATAACATTACATTACTGTGGAAACCAGACCCCTGGGGTGCCACACATGATGAGTTCTACGGCAGCCATCTTGGATTTTACAGGGTGCCTGCCCTGTGCCACATCTCTGCTCTTTGTGGTGCGCCCCATCGCCGCCCAAAGTGTAGCGGAGCTTGTGCTGCACGATATTAAGGTAGTCCTCTACTTTTTTTTGCGCTGTGAGCCGCTATTCGACGGTGGAAGCTCGGAGCTGGGTCTATGTGCGGCCGCTCAGCTCCTCATCTGGACACACCCACTAAATAACATTTCCCACATGTCTACTTTACATCAGCACAATTTTGGAACCAACATTTTTTAAAAATGGGTTAAAAATTGACCAGCGACTTTGAGGGGCCTTTATGACAGAAAATACCCAAAAGTGACACCATTCTAAAAACTGCAACCCTCAAGGTGCTCAAAACCACATTCAAGAAGTTTATTAACCTTCCAGGTGCTTCACATGATTTTTTGGAATGTGGAAGAAAACAATGAACATTTACCTTTCTTTTTTCACAAAAATGTTACATTAGACTCAAATTTTCTTATGTTCACTCACAAGGGTTTTCAACAGGAAAAAATGAACCACAATATTTGTTGTGCATTTTCTCCTGAAGAAGCCGATACCCCATATGTGGGGGAAAACCACTGTTTGGGCACACGGCAGGGCTCAGAAGGGAAGGAGCGCCATTTGACTTCTTGAATGTAAAATTTGCTTGAATAATTTGCGGATGCCATGTCGGGTTTGGAGAGTCACTGATGTGCCTAAACAGTGGAAGCCCCCCACAAGTGACCCCATTTTGGAAACTAGACCCCTCAAGGAACTTCTCTAGATGTGTGATGAGCACTCTTAAAAATAAAGAAATCACTTTTTAGGAAAATGAAAAAATCACTTTTTCCACAAAAATGATGTTTTAGCCCCAAATGTTTTTATTTTCACAAGGGTAAGAGGAGAAAATGGACCGTAAAAACTGTTGTGCAATTTCTCCTGAGTACAGCGATACCCCATATATGGGGAAAATACACTGTTTAAGCGCACGGTAGGGTTCAGAAGGGAAGGAGCATGGTGTGACTTTTTGAACACAAAATTGGCTGGAATCGAGAGCGTATGCCATGTCACGTTTGGAGAGCCCCTGATGTGCCTAAACAGCGGAAACCCCCCACAAATGACCCTATTTTAGAAACTAGACCCCTCAAGGATTTTATCAAGGGTTATAGTGAACATTTTGAACCCAGAGGTACGACACAGAATTTGATACCCATTAGGTCATCATATTGAATAAGTTGTCATTAGTATTGAGCGCATGTGCTTGCTACTTGAGTTTGCATCGGGTAAGCACCATGTATTGCGGGTGCACGAGTGACATGCTCGAGTCCCCGCCCCTCATGTTTCATGGTTGTTAGACACCCAAAAAAAAAACATGCGGGGATCGCTCGTGCATGGCAGGCAATCCCTTCAAGTTTTTTTGGCTGTATAACAGCCGCAAAACATATGGGGTGGAGACTCGAGCATGTCACTCGAGCATCTGCAATTCTCGGTGTATACCCGAGCACCCGATGCGAACTCAAGTAGCAAGCAGTTGCTCTCAACACTAGTCGCCATATGGTCATCATTTTTTTTTTTTTTTTTAACTTTTGATAAAATCCTAACCCCAACCCTATCTCCAACCCTAACTACTAGCACAACCCTAAAAGTAACACAACCCTAACCTTAGCACAACCCTAATCCTAGTACAACCCTAAGCCTAGAGGTTTTTTTAACACCTTTCCTTGTGATTAGACGACTTTATTCTTTCGGTCAGTGCAATTACAGCAATACCAGATTCATATCGGGTTTTTATGTTTGGCAGATGTCACACACTAAAATACACTTTTTTTTGCAAAGGCTAGTTTTTGCAATCATTTTTCCATATTTTGACCGACAGTCATGTAAGGGCTTGTTTTTTGCGGGACAAGTTGACGTTTTTATTGGTACCATTATCGGGCAAATTACATTTTTTATCGCTTTGTTTTTTATGCAGTTCCGCGTGTGGTAAAATTGATAAGGCAGCGATATTCTTCGGGTACGACATTTATATAGTTTTTTTCATGTTTTGTCACTTTTACACAATAAAAAATATTTTATAGAAAAAAAATTTTTTTTGCATCGCTTTATTCTGAGAGCAGTAACTTTTAGATTTTTTCGCTGATGGAGCTGTATGGCAGCTTATTTTTTTGCAGGACAAGATGACATTTTCAGTGGTACTATTTTTATTTACATTCGTCTTTTTGATCACTTTTTTTTGTTTGGCTGTATGATGATAAAGCATAGTTTTTTGATTAGTTTTTTATTTATTTTTTTTACTGTGTTCACTAAAGGGGTTAAATAGAGGGATAGTTTTATAGGACAGGTCTTTCCGGGCGCCGCAATACCAAATATGTGTACTTCTAATATATATATATATATTTTCATAATAATATTTATTTATGGGTACAGAATATTTTTATTTTTTTGGATTTTTTCTTTTTTTTTAAATATTTTTACTATTTTTTTTTTCACTTTCTGATAACTCTTTTACACTTTGTCCCACTATGGGACTTTCATTTTTTTGCAGACCGATCACTTTTAAAGCATAGGGATGCAGTAGCATCCTTGTGCTATGCAGGCTGTCAGCCCTGCACTGGCACAAGTTAGATAAATCGTGCATTGCACAAGCTCTACCTATCTTCCTGATGCCTGGTGACCCAGATGTTGTCATGGTATTCAAGGTTAGAGGGGCGCTCTTAACTCTGCTTGCCCCGGAAATGCACAGCCTCTGTGCGGGCGCGATCACATTGTGCGTAATCGTAGGTACCTGGTCCATAAGTACCAGGGCGCAGGGACGTACTATTACTGACAATGTCAGAAAGGGGTTAAAGTGCATTTACTCCTCGCAAACGCACCCAAAAACACATCTATATCATAAATAATTTTAAAAAATGACGCGGGGTCCCCCCTACTTTTGATAACCAGCCTAGGTAAAGGAGACAGGTGCGGGCTTATATTATCAAGCTGGGAAGATCCATGGATATTGGCCCTTTCCCAGCCCAAAAATGAAAGCTCTCAGCCGCCCCAGAATTGACGCATCCATGAGATGCGCCAATTTGGGCACTTTGCCGACTCTTCCCGATTACCCTGGTGCGGTGTCAATTGGGGTAATAGTTTATGGGGTGGATGTCAGCTTTGTAATGTCAGTGAGCAACAAGCCTAATGGTTATTAATGGAGAGTTGTCTATCAGACACCCCCATTACTAATCCAGTAGTCATAAAAAAAACCACAGGAAAAAATCGTTTATTTTAAAAAAACACTCCCACACACCTTGCTCGCCAATTTATTAAAAAGCAAACAAATCAACATGAAGATCCGACGTAATCCAGCCACTTAGAAGTAGTCCAAAAATGGGAACCTGAAAGACATAAAAAGAGAGTTAACTAAATGAAAACAAGAAACATTCCCTCATTCACCAATTTATTATTAATAATAATTCCTGCAGCTGTGATGTGACCCATTGGGGTTCCCACGACGTCTCGCGATTCTGTACAGCAACCTTTGGTGCGTCATTCTGAGAACGACAATTCACAGATCACTCCTGGTCATGTCTCACGAGCGATGACATCAGTAACTTAGTAACGTCATCGTTCGTGAGGGACCTATGAAGGGACCTATTAGCACATTCCAATAAAATGAATGAAAATTATTGCGTGAACTGTTGTTGTTAAACTTTTTATTGGTACTGTACATGAGCATCTCTTTATAGGGAACCCCTTCGGTGCTGTTACTTTTTCTTCACTTTGTAACTTATTACGCAAGGGACTATCCTCTTTTTTTCATATATCGTAAAGTTCTAGATGTAAAATTTCCTTAGTTCATGTCTGTGCATGTGAATGGTTAAAGTGGATCTGTCGCCAAATTTCACAATCCTTCCTGCACTGCTACTGGTGGCATCTCACACGGCTAAATGCATGCGGATATATTGTCCTCTATTTGCTTCTTCTTGAACATTGGTTTGTGGTTGTTTTCCCTATGATCAGAATGCACCTTGGTGTTTCTAGGTTCTCCACTGATGTAATATATTTTTTTTGTTCCTTAAAGGGAACCTGTGACGTGAAAAAAAGCTATTTATCTGCAGATATGGGGTTAATCTGCAGAGTAATAGCATCCTGAACCTGCACTGCACTTAGACCCCCGCTCTCAGGAGGAAATGAACTTTATTCCTCCTGGTAGTGTTCTGGGTTCAGTCACCGGGATGGTGCCAGTGTGGTTCAGTCACCGCTCTGTGTATAGAGAGGGCAGCTGTAACCGCATCCCCGGCTCTGAGTAATGCTGAGCTGCTTTCAGTCAGTGCCAGTGATGTGGTTACCGCCACCGCTCACTATACAGAGTGGTGACTGAACCTACACCTGTACCACTCCCGAGATGGAAACCCAATGGATGCCGGGAGAAATAAAGTTCATTTCCTCCCAACAGCAGGGGATTAAGTGTCGGCGCCGGGCGGGTTCAGAATAGTATTAACCTAGAGATTATCCCCATATGTGCAGGCTAATTTCGTTTTTTCACATGACAAATTCCCTTCAAGTAAAGAAGCTTTTTTTATTGTAGTTATTATTTCTTACAAGCATGTAGTAATGTCTTTTTTTGTTTTGTTTTGTTTTTTAAATCTGCAGTGCAAGCGGACCTTCAGACCGCACCTATTATAGCGGTAAGACATTTTATGAAAATTCAGATGGTATAATGAAATATGTGACTTTATATTTTATTCCAAAATTTTTATAGGTTTTATTAAAGGTACGGAAAGTATTCAGACCCCTTTAAATTTTTCACTCTTTGTTTCATTGTAGCCATTTGGTAAATTCTAAAAAGTTAATTTTTTTTCTCATTAAAGTACACTCTACACCCCATCTTGACTGAACATAAACAGAAATGCAGAAATTTTTGCAAATTTATTAAAAAAGAAAAACTGAAATATTACATGGTCATAAGTATTCAGACCCTTTGCTCAGTATTGAGTAGAAAGACCCTTTTGAGCTGGTACTGCCATGAGTCTTCTTGGGAATAATGCAACAAGTTTTTCACACCTGGATTTGGGGATCCTCTGCCAATCTTCCTTGCAGATCCTCTCCAGTTCCGTCAGGTTGGATGGTGAACGTTGGTGGACAGCCATTTTCAGGTCACTCCAGAGATGCTCAATTGGGTTTAGGTCAGGCATCTGGCTAGGCCAGTCAAGAATGGTCACAGATTTGTTCTGAAGCCTCTCCTTTGTTATTTTAGCTGTGTGCTTAGGGCCATTGTGTTGTTGGAAGGTGAACCTTCAGCCAAGTCTTAGGTCCATAGCATGATGATGCCACCACCATGTTTCACAGTTGGGATTGTATTGGGCAGGTGATGAGTAGTGCCTGGTTTTCTGCACACACACCGCTTAGAATTACCACCAAAAAGTTCTATCTTTGTCTCATCAGACCAGAGAATCTTATTTCTCATAGTCTAGGAGTCCTTCATGTGTTTTTGAGCAAACTTTATGCTGGCTTTAATATGTCTTGCACTGAGCAGAGGTTTCCTTCGGGCCACTCTGCCATAAAGGCCTGACTGGTGGAGAGCTGCAGTGATAGTTGACTTTGGAACTTTCTCCCATCTCCCTACTGCATCTCTGGAGCTCAGCCACAGTGATCTTGGGGTTCCTCTTTATCTCTCTCACCAAGGCTCTTCTCCCACGATTGCTCAGTTTGGCTGGACGGCCAGGTCTAGGAAGACTTCTGGTGGTCCCAAACTTCTTCCATTTAAGGATTATGGAGGCCACTGTGCTCTTAGGAACCTTGAGTAATGCAGACATTCTTTTGTAATCTTGGCCAGATCTATGCCTTGCCTCAATTCTGTCTCTGAGCTCCTTGGGCAGTTTCTTTGAGCTCATGATTCTCATTTGGTCTGACATGTACTTTGAGCTGTAAGATCTTGTGTGTACCTTTCCAAATCAAGTCCTATCAGTTTAATTAAACACAGCTGGAATCCAATGAAGGAGTAGAACCATCTCAAGGAGGATCACAAGGAAATGGACAGCATGTGACTTAAATAAGAGTGTCTGAGAAAAGGGTCTGAATACTTATGACCATGTGATATTTCAGTTTTTCTTTTTTAATAAATTTGCAAAAATTGGAGTTGGGGAACACTTTTTTAGTGTGTGACAGCAGCCAAACATAAAAATCCGATATACAGTGGCTTGCAAAAGTATTCACCCCCTTCGCAGTTTTTGTGTTTTTCTACCTTACAACCTGGAATTTAATTGTTTTTTAAAGGCTTTGCATGAGATCATGTAAAGAACATGCCTACAGCTCTGAACATTTGGTTTTATTTTTGTTGTGAAGCAAACAACAAATAGGACAAAATACCTGAAAACTTCAATGCGCATAACTATTCACCCGTCTAAAGTCAGTACTTAGTAGAAGCTCCTTTTGTAGCAATTGCAGCTGAAGGTCGTTTTGGGTTAGTCTCTATGAGCTTTCTACCTCTTGCCACTGGGATTTTTGGCCATTCTTCAAGGCCAAACTGCTCCATCTCCTTCAAGTTAGATGATTTCCTCTGGTGAACAGCAATCTTCAAGTCTGACTACAGATTCTCAGTTGGATTACAATCTGGGCTTTATCACTACAAAACATTTAGGCTATGTGCCCACGATGCAGAAATACTCCGGATTTTTCCTGAGCGTTTCTGCATCTCCCTTGCAGAAAAAACGCATGCGGATTGTACA
Organism: Phyllobates terribilis; assembly: GCF_046119375.1. Lineage (NCBI taxonomy): Eukaryota > Metazoa > Chordata > Amphibia > Anura > Dendrobatidae > Phyllobates > Phyllobates terribilis. The sequence goes on from NW_027364532.1 coordinate 201,215, forward strand.
TGCGTTTTTACTGCCAGGGACATGCGGATGTGAAGCGTTCTTCACATGCATTTCTGCATGCGGATTGACAAGCGCTTTCCAAGCGATTTTAGCATCACTTGGAAAGTGCTTGACAACTTCGTCACACTATATAAATCCATGTGTGTTATATAGTGTGACCTTAAAGAATGTTTAAAAATAAAAAAATTAATCTATACTTACCTTCCGATGGCCCCCGAAGTCTTGCTTCGCTCCATTCTCCCTTGCCGGCAGCTCGCGGTACACTGCACTGAAGGACCTGCCATCACATGACTATGATGTCAGCGCAGGTCCTTCAGTCCATCGCAAACTGCCGGCATGGGAGGATGAGCGCAGCGGGGGCCGTCAGAAGGTAAATATAATATTTATTTTTTATTTTATTCTTTTTTTTACAGGTTCTATGGTACCCTGGTCCGGAGGAGAGTCTCCTGTCCTCCACACCCGGGTACCATCCGCACATTGAAACACTTGGATTCCGCATATACAGATGCAGTGATGCGTAATCCATGCAAGTCAACGGCGGCGAAAAAAATAATTGGTAGTGCTGCGTTTTTTTCCGCAATGATAACCCGCAGCGGAAATTTCCGCAGCATGTGCACAGCACATGCGGATTATCATTGGGGACCATGGCTGGCCTTCTACCATTCGTTTCTGCAGCATTTTTGCCGCTGCGGAAACGCTTAAAAAAACCGCATCGTGGGCACACAGCCTTACACTTTTTCCCTTAAACCACTCGAGTGTTGCTTTAGCAGTATGCTTTGGATCATTGTCTTGTTGGAAGGTGAACCACTGTCCCAGTCTCAAATCACTGACAGACTGAAACAGGTTTTGCTCAGAAAGATCCATGTTTTTCGCAGGATCCATCTTTTCCTGGACTTGAACAATTTCCCCTATCCCTGCTGCCGAAAAACATCCCCATAGTATGATGCTAACACCACCATGTTTCACTGTGGGGATAGTGTTCTTGGGGTGATGAGTTGTGTTGGTTTGGCACCAGACATAGCGTTTACTTTGGTGGCAAGAAAGTTCAATTTTGGTCTCATCTGACCACATCGCCTTCCTCCACACCTTTGAGGAGACTCCCACATGTATTTTGGGAAACTCAAAATACCTTACAATTTTTGTAAGTAAAGGCTTTTTTTCTTGTTCAATTATGTTTATTGGTATTTTAAAACATTTTAAAGGGAGAAATGCACACACAATATAAGCCTAAAGGTTGGCGGAGAGTAGGGGAGGTAGGAAAGCTAGGGGGAAGGAAGGGTAAGTAAAAGGTAATTCCTTTTGAAAATATGGAAAAGAGAGGCAAGTGTACAAAAAGCTGTCTTTGAATTTTACATGTAACTTGCACTTGTTAAAATTATAGCTTATTCCTTATGAATTAATTGCTGAAAAAAGAAAGACAGAAATATTAGTAAGACACATATAGTACATTAAAAGTAGCTTAATGATATATGTGGACACTTGCCGGGGATCAAGATGTTCTCCATCGACCTGGGGGGAAGGAGTTTGATTTAAGTTTCCATTCAGTCAGAGTGAAGTATGAATAGAAGTTCGCTGACCTAATGCAAATATTGAAGATTGTTTCAATTGGAAGATGGAAAAAAAAGGATTATGATCTTTTTATAATCTGGTTCTTGAAGATAGATTGTAATTCTATGGTAATAGTCCAAAATGGAAAATTGTATTACAATCCAGATGAAATCCAAGACATAGACCCAAATTGACCCATATTGTAATCGAATTTAGTATGAATTGTAATTCAAGTGTTTATAATGTTATAATCTTGGTTAAAATCCGTAGATATTAGCTGATATTTATTCACCTAGTCCAAGAAATTCTAAGCAACACTAGACACTGTGAAAATATTACTATACACTTAATCCTATGTGGTTATTTGTTTCAAACCCATCAGGATAACAGAGACTCTAAATTCAATTAAAAATCAATATTTTTTATTCATTATCCATATAAAAAACAGAAAAACAATTTTTTTTTAAAAAAAATGACAGGGGACATCCAGAAAAGAGAGATGCAATATATAGCTTGGTCATATCACATTCATCATGATTGTATAGCCGAAAACTAAACCACCTTATTCACTTGATGCATATTTGAACCGGTATTATAGACAGATGTAAACAGATTTGACAAAGTGCAAATTATGCAATACTCAGTCAAATATAATAAATTAAATTAAATGGTAGGGAGTCAGACATTTACATCTATGATCATAAAGTGCTAAGTGCTTGTATTTAGAAAAAATTGTCTGCATTATTTCATTGCATTAGTTGGACCGTAAACAACTGCTTACAACTATGCAAAGTGCCATGGAGTAGTCAATATACCTATTAAAAATTGGTAAGAAAGTAAGAAAAGATCAAAGATATCTAATGATAGGCCAGGCGTCCGGGGGAGCCGTCCATAGGAAGTTATCCCATCAATCATGTGCCAGTTGTAAGGTGCCGCACGCCACTATACAGGAACCGGACCCGTGGAGTAAAGCCTAGCTGTGCAGAGCAGTGGAACGCATGTGTGGAACGCATGCGGACCACATGGAGCACAACCTCAAAAAGGTCCATCCCCACTTCCTAAACCATGAACCTGTAGGACATGGCATACATATCAAGGAATGACAAGGGAAAATGGGAGGGGAATGGGGAAGGAAGGAGGGAAGAAGAAAAGAATAAACCAAATGTAAAGACAGAAAATAGATGCTGTAGGAGCATCGATTACCATAAAGTGAAATGTGAAGGGGGTGGGGGGGTGAAAATGAAAGTAAGGCTGAGTTCACACGATGCGTTTTTCATGCGTTTCCGCTGCGTTTTTGCAGTTGCGTAAACGCCGCGGAAACGCATGAAAAACGCATGGTAGAAGGGCAGCAATGTTCCCCAATGGAAATCCGCATGTCCTGTGCCCATGATGCGGATTTTTCCGCAGCGTAAACGCTGCAGTCAAAAATCCGCAGCATGTCAATTAATTTTGCGGAAACGCTGCTCTTTTGCCGCCATTGCCTTGCATTAGACCGCATGGAATCCGCATCACTGTATATGTTGATGCGCTTTTCATGCGGTCTAATGTGCGGATGGTACCCGGGTGTGGAGGAGAGGACTCTCATCCAGACCCAGGTACCATTAAAAAAAAAAGAATAAAATAAAAAATATATATATTCTCACCTTCTGACGGCCCGCGCTGCGTCCTGCCGGCTTCCCGCGCACTTCGGGGTTGAATGAAGGACCTTCGCTGACGTCAGAGTCATGTGACGGGTCACGTGACGCTGACGTCGGAAGGTCCTACAGTCTTCACTGCCGGCAGCCGGGACCGATGAAGCAGGACACCGGGGGCCATCAGAGGGTAAAGTATAGATTTATTTTTTATTTTTTGACATCACACACTATATAAATCCATGCCGGCTGCATGGATTTATATAGTGTGAAGTTGACAAGCACTTTTCAAGTGATGCTAAAATCGCTTGGGAAGCGCTTGTCAACCCGCATGCGGAAATGAAAGTGAAGACCGCTTCATTTCCGCATGTCCCTGGCAGGAAACCGCATGTACAATCCGCATGCGTTTTTTCCTGCCAGAGAGATGCAGAAACGCTCAGGAAAAAATCCTGAGCATTTCTGCATCGTGTGCACATACCCTAAAAGTGTAAATTAAAAAAGAAAAATCATGTATGAATGAAAATATGTATTTGTTGAATGTGAAGTGTATAAATAACGAAAATAATGTATGTATAGTGAAAAAGCAAAGAATAAGTGAAAAGTAATAAAACAAATATATGTAAGTAAGTGTTAATATGTCTATTGTCAAAGAGAAGCGAAGTGTAACAATTAGAAACATTTAATTGTGCTAGGATTTTATGCCACGCAATCACGGAGAATAAGGGGAGAAGCCTACACAATGCCACGAATTTCAAAAATATTCAATATGTTTCAGATTCACTTGTTAAAGGGACACAGCGCCATCTATAATTATAGTCCATGCATATCATTGGTAGATGGTTCCAAACTAATGTTCCTTGATTCTAATTGTCCATTATCATGGATCTCCACAGAAGGCTCTAGGAACACCATCCCCTTCGGAAGGAGGAGTCAACCAGGTCACCAGACTCCACCCCAAGTAGCCAAGGCAGCAGGTAAGTAGTGGATATAAGTAAGTCTTTGATTTGGGATAAAAACACAATCAATTAGAAGTACATAATGGTTTGTAAAGAGGACTACTCATCCTTTACAGTACCCATGATACACAAAAATGAAAAATGAGAATGGGGGCGGGAGGGAAAAAAGGGAACAAGGGAAGGGAAATTGGACCTAAGATCTATTTAAAAGCTGATTACAGCATAATTCTCGGCTACCCTATAAACGGCCTCGCAGACGCCAGGAAAAATGGTCAGAATGAAAAAAAGGGAAAAGTTAAAAAGGTATTAAAATACCATAAGATAAAAACATAAAAAATAGCCACCCAGAAATAAACATGAAACCTACCAACTCGAAAAAAATGGGGGAAGAAATATGAATAAATTACAAGAAAGAACTAAAACCCGTAGCTTCATTTAAACCCTGTGGATTCAAGGTACCCAATCGAAAAATCCAATGACTTTCTAACTAACCTAAGGCTTTTCCAAGATCTCCACCCCTTAGACCTAGGACTATCTGATCTATGGCAAATGCCTTAAGGCCTTTAGGGGAACAATTGTGGTACAGTTTAAAATGACGCGGAATAGTTTTAATGTGGGGTCATCAATGCCAACTGCTTTTTCGATGTCCTTCACATGCTCTCTTTCCCGTATTTTGAATTCTCTCGTGGTAAAGCCAACTTAAAGTTTTCGGTAGCGACATTCGGCATAGTAGATTACTCCTTTGGAGCTGTAATTCAGATGTTTGCATTTCTGGAAAGTTCTGGTGCCATCATGGTTGGCAAATGTTTTGGCTTTCACGAGATTCCAGCAAGCCTTACAGTGGCCACAAGGAAAGAAACCCTGTGGAATAGTAGAAGGTTCCTTGTTTTTGGCAGTTGAATCATAGTAACTATGTACTAATATATCTTTCAGATTTCTACATCTCTTTGCCACCATTGATGGGGCTGAAGGGAGAATTTTGGACAAAACATGGTCCTTAGCAAAACTTTCCAATGTTTGTTGATAATTGATGTCAATTCATCCCATTGGTTATTATACGTTGATATAAACCGTACCACTCCATCATTATTTGTATCAATCTTCCTGGGCGCATTATGAATGAGCTGTTCTCTGGATACTTTTTTGGCTCTCATATATCCGCATCTAATTTGTCTTCGACTGTAACCCCTAGCCAAAAAGCGTTGAGCGAGATTAGTGGCTTGTTGTTCAACTGACCAATAGGGAGTCCCCTAATGGTGGAGGGCAAATGAGACGATTCTGCATGTAGCAGTGAGTTAGTGGCCATAGACTTGCGATATATATCCGTAATGACACGTCCTTCACTAGAAATGTGGATTTTGAGATCCAAGAAGTCTAGCTCTCTATGAAAATGATATGTCAATTTAATGTTAAGATTATTATTATTATTGAGAGCTTTCATCAGAATATCCAAATCCCCCACTGACCCCTCCCACATAAACCATAAGTCATCGATATATCGCATCCACCCTTGCACCAAATCAATGCCAGGAATTGATTTCCCTGGAATATGTCCCTCTCCAAGCTCATATAAACAAATTGGCATAGGAGGGGGCACAAGAGGCCCCCATCGCTGTGCCCTGTAGTTGTAAATAAAAAAAATTATGAAAAATAAATACATTATGCTTGAGGACATATTCCAGGAGGATCAATATTAAGTCAGCTAGCTCTGAATCCAAATTTGTAGATGTCTGATACCAAGATGCCGCTCTCAAGCCATCTTCATGTTTTATACAAGTATACAAGGCTTCCACATCTGCCGTTACCATGATGGCTTGGTCTGGAATATAAAGGTGGTTTAATCTTTGGAGAGCCGCATTGGTGTCCTGGATGAATGATGGTAGGGTGGATACGATAGGTTTCAAAAAATAATCAATGACGTCGGAAATTACCTCACATAATCCCCCATTGCCTGAAACAATGGGTCTACCGGGGGGTCAGTGTGCTTTTTGTGGACCTTTGGAATGAGATACAATGTGGGAAGTTTTGGATGAAAGTTATTAATTGTATCTAACATTTTTTGGGTAATAATACCCTTCTCCAAAGCCTTCTCCATGATGAAAATTAATTCATTGTGGAAGGTAGGGGTCGGATTATATACCAGTTTTTTTATAGCAAGATGGTGGGCTTGTTTTTCGTATAAATAGGTGGGCCGCACCACCAGATTCCCCCCCGTATCTGCTGGTTTATATACCACGTCGGGGAGGGATTGTAATTCTTTTACAGCTGCTCTCTCCTGTTTTATTAATGTTTGACTTCCAGGGGGACAGCTTGGAAGAGATTGAATGTCATTAGTAACTAGTTTGGTGAAGACATCGACCGCTGGGCATGTACTTAGAGGGGGGAACTTTTTGGATTTGTGAAAAAGGTTCGAAGGAATGTTACCAACGTTTGTAAGTTGATTTTCATCATCCAATGATTCCAAAATCTGAAGTGCTTCCCTTTCTTCCACGATGGAAAACATACTCTGATGGTCGGCCTTGTTATGCAATTTTTTAAAAACTAGCTTTATAGCAAGGAGATGTACATCTCTCACCACCGAGAACGTGTCTCAATACGAAGAGGAGAAAACGTCAAACCTCTTTCAAGAACTCTGAGTTGAATTTCTGATAGAACATGTGAAGACAAGTTAATTACCCTTAAGCGGTTCTGACGCGCCCCCTGGGCCATGTTCAGGGGATACCCGGAGCCGGATCTGGATAGGGGTAGTAGTCCTTGTGGCGGTGACCCGGTCCGTGCCCAGGGTGTCAAACTAAGTGGCAGTCTAAGGCAGTAGATGTTAACTTGATCGACTACGCCACCCGTTGAGTGCGGCTTTGAAGCCGCCGCTGCAGAACAGTCCGCTGAGGCCGGTGGTATGGGTGCAGCAATGATGGTATAACCCCCAACGGGAGGGGTATGGCCTCAGGGCAGCTGGTGCGGATGATGGGGGTAGTTATGGTGTAGTAAGAAGAGTCAGAGACACGAGATGCAAGTTCAGTGTTTTTACTCACGGGTGTTCCTTGGTCACTCTGGCCTTGAGTGACCACCCGAGCCGTGCCGCGTCCACCAGGTCCTGGACTCGGCTAACCCCCAGGCAGTCCGGAGCGTGGTCCTGAGCTTCCCTGTCTCTCTCTCTCTTCCTCCTGGCCGTTCCCACCAGGGATCCACTTATGGCCGGCTCCCTCGGGTCTCTTGGTGGTCAACCCTTCTCTGGGTTCCCTGACCCTATACTCGGTGTGCCTTTCTGGTGGATTTGGTGAGGGTCGTGGCAAATCTTGACCAAGACCTCCGGTTTCTGGCTGAGGATAAGTGGCCTCCACCAGTTCGGGTTCCGGTACCCGTGTCCGCCAACCCTTCACCCTTCTGGCTTAATTCTGGGATCTTGGGGTTCCTTCTGTCTCTCTCTCTGGGTCTTTCTTACTCCTCTCTTCCTCACTGCAGACTTGGCCTTGGAGCTGGGCCCAGCCGGAGCCACAGCTCCCTGTCAGCCCTCCTGGCTGAGCTCCTCTGAGCTGACTGACTCTCAAAGACTGACTGGCCCTGACCTAAGATGGTGCCCACCTTATATACTCCCTCTATGTGTGAGCTCAGGTGACCAGCACCCAATGAGCTCCTAGCTTTACCCAGACTACTCCCCCTATCTGCCCCTACACTACTGGGATGTTCCACCCCCCTTCCCACTCCAGCCAGGGACAGACGCTGTCGTACCTGCACATATACCTAGTGGGAGTACCGTAGTTCTGTCCCCCGGAAATGGGATGTATGTAGTGCATGCAGCCTACTAAGCTCAGTTCCACACTCCATCCTTACCCGGGAGTGGAATACCACACCTCTGGCTTGAGGTGTAATACCCCTGTAGCAGCCGAGTCCTCAGGGTGCTACAGTTCTCTCCCTTTTTGGTTCCAGCAGCCTTAGCAAACATATCCTGAAATCTTCGTTCCTGTCTTTTGCCCTTGTCCATATGAAAGCCCCTACTACTGGTGCTATCAATATCACTAGAGGATGAAAAATTCATCCGTCTGTGACTGATAAGGACTTTCATAAGACTGACCTTGATTGAAGACTTTAGTGACGTTTTTATGTTTTTTAATCTGCCAGCGAAATACTTTATTGTTCTCAAAATCAGTTAGATCTCGTTGGTATTTCTTACATTTTATCTGACTGATATCTCCTTCCCATTTATTTATATCAGTCATAAGTTTTTCAAAATTTTCCCCTGTAATCTCCTTGTGAATAGTTTTCTCCAATGCCTCCAACTCATCATCCAAGTCACCAAGGGTTTTAGTATTTGTTTCAATGATGATCTGGATGAAATCCAGCGAGCATAAAGTTGCGGCCTTAATCCATTTATTGCTCAAAGTCTCGTCTTTTAGATCAAAAGATGGGTACACTTGTATACGTAAGCCACGTGGGATGATTCTTTTGGTATAATAATTCTCTAAGGATGTTTTATTCCACCATACACTGGATGTTCCCTGTTTGAATAGATCTGAAGCCTTAGTTTGCCAGGCATTCATTCTGGCTTTTAAATCCATTTTAAGTATTTTGAATGGACCAATCTGTTTGAAAACAGCAAACATAATTATTCACATAGTCCAAGAAATTCTAAGCAACACTAGACACTGGGAAAATATTACTATACACTTAGTCCTATGTGGTTATTTGTTTCAAACCCACCAGGATAACACAGACTCTAATTTCAATTAAAAATCAATATTTTTTATTCATTATCCATATTAAAAAAACAGAAAAACAAAACAATTTTTTAAAAATGACAGGGGACATCCAGAAAAGAGAGATGCAATATATAGCTTGGTCATGTCACATTCATCATGATTGTATAGCAGAAAACTAAACCACCTTATTCACTTGATGCATATTTGAACCAGTATTATAGACAGATGTAAACAGATTTGACAAAGTGCAAATTATGCAATACCCTAATTATATTAAAGTAGGGAGTCAGACATTTACATCTATGATCATAAAGTGCTAAGTGCTTATATTTAGAAAAAATTGTCTGCATAATCTCATTCCATTAGTTGGAGAGTAAACAACTGCTTACAACTATGCAAAGTGCCATGGAGTAGTCAATATACCTATTAAAAATTGCTACAAACTGACCATATTGACAGCATTTACCTCTCAGAACCCCTACGCCGTTTCGCTGTTAAGCTTCTTCCGGGGGTGTGTCTATCCACTGAGGGGCTTGAGTATATATAGAGCCATGTAGCCAATTGCATCATCTGATGTATGAAAAAGAAAGTAAGAAAAGATGAAAGATATCTAATGATAGGCCAGGCTTCCGGGGCTGGTGTGTCCATAGGAAGTTATCCCATCAATCATGTGCCAGCTGTAAGGTGCTTTGATGGCGCATCGCTTGCGTGTATACTACACCTGTTTGCAAAAGGGACTTCCGGGTGGTGCGCAGTGGAACGCACGCGGTCCACATGTAGCGCATCCCTGGAAGTCAGTAGGTGATGTCACACGCCCGTGTGCACAGCTCCCATGCTTATTCTTTGCTTTTTCACTATACATACAGTACAGACCAAAAGTTTGGACACACCTTCTCATTTAAAGATTTTTCTGTATTTTCATGACTATGAAAATTGTACATTCACACTGAAGGCATCAAAACTATGAATTAACAAAAAAGTGTGAAACAACTGAAAATATGTCTTATATTCTAGGTTCTTCAAAGTAGCCAGCTTTTGCTTTGATGACTGCTTTGCACACTCTTGACATTCTCTTGAATGGGACTTGAATGGTGTGGCCCCCATGCTCCCCTGACCTCAACCCCATTGAGAACCTCTGGAGCATCATCAAAAGGAGTGTCTATGATGGCGGCAGGCAGTTCACATCTAAGCAACAGCTCTGGGAGGGTATTCTGTCCTCATGCAAAACAATTGAAGCAGAAACCATCTAAAACCTGACAAATTCAATGGACGAGAGAGTTCAGAAGCTCCTTTCGGACAAAGGGTCCTATGTGAAAATGTAACATCACCTAGAATAAAGTTTTGAGTTGAAAACGGTTTGATTTCAGTTTGTAATAACCTGCTAATGCTTATAATTTCAAAAATGACCATTTTTTTGTTCTTTATTAAAATGAAAAGGTTGAAAACTCTGCTGTGCATAATAATTTGGAACATGCATTTTGAGTGCAGTTTGAGTATTTTATTTTTTTTAAATATACTGTTATCATAGGCAGTTTGTACAAAAACCTTTCAATTGTACTCTAATAGTTATTTGACTGGAAAATTACAATGACTGCAATTCATATAGGTAATTTGGGAAAATCTGAGAAAATATTATTTGCATAATAATTTGGAACACAGTGTATATTGCATCTCTCTTTTCTGGATGTCCCCTGTCATTTTTTTTTTAAAAAATTGTTTTTCTTTTTTTTAATATGGATAATGAATAAAAAATATTGATTTTTAATTGAAATGAGAGTCTCTGTTATCCTGATGGGTTTGAAACAAATAACCACATAGGATTAAGTGTATGTTAGCTGATATGTAGTCTGTGATGACTGAGTAAATTACTGGGATTTTATTCCCGTTGGTGATAATTAGCATTGGGATTAGATTTGTTTCAAGATATTTTGCAGTTTTAGGCTGCGTGCCCACTATGCGTTTTTCAATCGTTTTTGCCACGGAATTTCCGCTGCGAAAACGCTTGGTAATACGTGCCCCATGGTCCCCAATGATAATCCGCATATTCTGTGCACATGCTGCGGAAATTTCCGCTGCAGATTATCATTACGGAAAAATACTCAGCATGTCCATTAATTTTGTGGACACGCTGCGTAATTGCCGCCATTGACTTGCATTGAATCGCTTAATATCCGCATGACTACATGTGCACATGCGGATATTTAGCGTTTCAATGTGCGGATGGTACCGGGGTTTGGAGAAGAGGAGACTTTAAGATAAAGAATAAACATTATACTTTCCTTCCGATGGCCCCTGGTCTCCATAGCGATGCGTCTTGGCTCCACAGCGTCTCGCGATGGTCTAAAATGACCTTCCATGACGTAATTTAGTCATGTGACAGGTCACTTGATCGCTGACGTCGGCGGTCGCGTTACCTGTCACATGACTAAATTACGTCATCAAAGATCCTCTTAGACCACCGCGAGCCGTACAAGAGACCGGACTCACCGGAGAAAAGACCGGGGGCCATCTCAAGGTAATCATAATGTTTATTTTTTACTATTTTTTTTTTCAACTATTAACTTGGTCACACTATATAAATCCATGCCGGTTGCATGGATTTATATAGTGTGACCAAGTTG